>NW_009610618.1:12282-15160 GCF_000690535.1 Cariama cristata
AATACTGTATGCATACAGAGTATCATACTTGTACCGCAGTTAGATGCAGCTATGCACATCTTGCAGTTACTGGTTCTGTTTTGACCCTAAGCAGTTCTCTAGAGCCATACTGAATGCTTTGGAATACCATGCAGTCATGTACAAAATAGAACTTGTATTTATGACATGGCCTTAATCACTAATTAAAGATGAAGCCTTTCCTCTAAACGTGAAGCAGACCTAGTAGAATGGTTTTGCTGCTGCATGTGTACAGTGTGGTAAGGACTTCTCCTTAAAACAGCTGCAGCTTATCTTGGCTTTTATTCTCCTCCTCATGTGCCGAAAAGGGGTTTCTGTTTTATAGTCCCATTCCATGTTCCTGTACACCACAGCTGCTTCCTCCTCTTCAGAGGCTATGGATTTTTCATGCTGCCATAATGACTTAGGAACCCAAGGTCTCTGACAATGTAATAGTCTGTGTGAGTATCACACTAGATCTCAAGTGTCAGTGCTTACTGAGTGAGAAAAACACTTGCATGTTTATTCCCTTAATAGAGACAATACATGGTGGTAGGCTGGAGAGAATTTAATTAAATTCTGAAAACAGGTCTTAGATGTTGTTGGAATCTCATGTTAAGATCACAGATTATATAAATATTTAATTACACTGTTAACTGCTTTGCTTGTACTGCTTGCTTCAGTTGTTTTGTTTGTAACCTGATTTTGAAACAAATAGGCTACGGCTAGAAGTAGTCCCCCTCTTGCAATGCTTACTCATTTAGTAGTCACCCTTCCATGTGGCAGCTTCAAAGAGTTTTGTTGGCTAAAGAAGACTCTAATTTTTAGAACCACATAGTCAACTGCTTCTACCGACAGATACAGACAGCAATGCTAGTACCTGGACAAAGACGAGTGTCTGGAGTGTGTTACAACATGAGAGACATCAAGCTGATCAGGCAATGCTTACATGCTCCTTTTTAAAGGGAGCAGTAGAAGTGACACATCTCTTCTGTAATTTCACCTACAACAGTACGAGTGAGTGAGAGTGGTAATACAGAGATTAACAAGAGAGGCACTGCTTGGAGCTTTGCCTAAGGGGAATTACAGTTGCTACAACAAGGGACCATTTCAGCAGCTTTTGGAATGGAAACATCCTCTGAATATGGCAGTAAATCTTAAATATAAGTGGATTAAGTTCATATGAGGAGTCCTGTGTCTGAACAAACACTTTTCTCTGCTGTTATCTTAAACTATTTCCTGTCACTTTTACTATGACTTTTATTAAAATAAGAGTTTTGAAGACTTTCTTTCACTGGCACCTCTCTGACTAGAAGGAGCAAAAACCTCCAACTCTCAGCTGTTGTCAGAGCACAGCTGAAATACTAAGTAGTTTAACAACACATTAAGGATTTATTTTTTTTCGTACACTGCAAAAAAGGCTTGCTGGATGTAAACTGACTTAAAGCTTGGTAAGCAGAACTTTAGTTTAGTTCCTTGGAGCTTAATCTCTTTTTCTCTCTCTGCAAACTTGATTCTAGGTCAAAACCAGAAAGAGCATTTAAATTACCATCAAGTGATTTTTTTTTTTCCCCAGCTGCCTATAAAGCAGAAGTTATCCTGTTGCAGTATTTCAGAGAATCCCACTAACTCATTTGAACTAAAAACCTCTCTACATTTTCATGATAGTGTAACCTAAAGGCCTTATCTTTTTTTTGTTCCACACCCCAAAAGCTGTGTAGGTGGCCAATGCTATCACGTGTCTGAGCAATGTCTGGCCAACGTTAGTGTCCTGATGTCCGTGGCATTTTCAGTTCTTAGTATTCCTTAGTACTTCAGTATTGCTTATTCAGGTTCAGCTGGAGATAAGTCAATATTGGTACCAGGAATAACGTTGGGTCCTATGCCATCCACAAGAGAATCCCACTTATCGAAATCTTTCTTAAGACCTATAAAATGGGGGAAAGAAAACCCAAGTGGTAAGTAGTCAGCTTTTTGTAAAGCTCCAGTGAAAAAATTAAGTTACAGGACAGATGAAGCAACTTTGCAAAGTATGGGAGGCATGATGTTTTAAGGAGGGAAAAATGACACTCCAGGTTTTTATGCATTAGAAAAAAACTGCGGTGTTCCTCCTCTGAATTGCTTAGATTACAAAAGTAACTAACAAACCTCTAGAAAAAGAGTCTAATTGTTGTTTTTTCTACTTAAACTTTTCTGACGCACTTACTTTTGATCTTGTTCTAAACAGAATTGTTATATAAAAAGCTTCATAGGAATTAAGTATTAATTTAACTTCATACTTTGATGTAAACCGATACTTACTCAAATGTTTCTGCAGGAAGGCTAATGAAGCATGATTGCTTATATCAATAGCTTCATTTGGATCTATTTCTCCTTTTAATTTGAAAAATCTTCCAATGATTTCTCCGCTCACAAAGGTAAAGTCAGGAAAGCTCTGATGTACTGACCCCCTGCAAAGAGAACAATGATCAACAGGTTTACAAGAATGCAGTTGTCTGATTAAAAGATGCCATGGGTTGCACAGACTTCTTCAAAGACAGTCACACATCTCATGCGGTCTTGTTGAGCAGAAGATAAAACAGGTTAATCTCATGAGCATGCAAGATTAGCAGTAAATTCTGTCCTAACCACAGGAGGGAGGAAGTTTTGTACACATTTATTCTAAGTCACTATAATTACAATGGCAATAAAGAGTAAGCTTGGCAAAACTTCCAAGATCAAGTTGTCTCTCTGCTCTAAGGTGGATTATAGAGCCATCCACTCGCCTGTATGCAGTGCTTTCAGCAGGTGCGTTTATAACTGCACCCAAAAGGCTACCAAAAGTGTTCAAACACAGGTGATGCATGAGGCCCAGAGCAAAACGTGTGCCCCAGGGCAGGAA
>NW_009610618.1:15191-22976 GCF_000690535.1 Cariama cristata
ATCTTAAACTTAGGGTTACTGGCTGCTTTGAGAGAGGTCTGTGTCTCTGCTCTGGGGGCCACACTGCTGTCCAATTTAAACACGCAGTGAAAACCTGGGCCATGAGGAAGTATTGACTGTCTGTCTGTCTGCAGTTACATGTAACTGAACACCTCGAACAAGAGAGTAAAGATTCATCCTCAATCACAGAAATTATGGATCCTGGACACTTACTTGATAGTGATCATTTTCTTGTTTGTGTCATTGGAGCTGAGCTTCTTCATCTTTAAGATATTTTCAGCCCACTGGAATTTTTCAGAGTTGATAAAAAGCAGTGGTTGCAGGACACTGTTTTGGTAAATGTCATCGCCTACGGGAAGCATCCATGCATCGAGGGCAATGCCACACCTGTCAAAAACAACTGGATATTGTCACAGAAGCAGAAAGCTTTGTATGGAAGTTCTCAGCATGCTTTGATTTGCAGAAGACATGGAAAGAGAAACTCTCTGTGATCCTGAACAGGTAAACAGGTTAATGAATCATTTTGTTTCAAAATGAATTCTACTCTGGGGGAAGAGAATTAATCCATTATTGTGTTTGTTGGTCTCCATTGCCAGGTGTAGCTGGGCACAGGAGCTCCTGCAGGGTCCCACAGTATCACGATATAATATGATACAGTTACTATGTTTCACCACATCCCCACAGTTGAAAGAAGCGTGACTTGAGAAAACATGACATGCCAAACAAAACTGTTCTTCAAGAGCTAATTATTAGTTGGGGAATCTTAGGTAAGGTCCCCTGCTCGAGACCTCTCAAGTGCCAAATGTCTCTTGCCTTGTTTTGCATACTTACCTGAATCTTATTTCTTTGCTGAGACTCTCAATAACTGTAGCACCACCAAAAGAGTGTCCCATCACAGCTATTCTGCTAGTATCAACAGAATCCTGTTAAAAAAATCCAGGTGCTGTAAGAGACTTGCTTTCCCAAACTTTTTTTTATTTTTTTTTTAAAAGGGAATAATTTTTTAGGCAATAGATCCTATTGAAGTAGGAAGAGCATCATTTCAGCTCCATTACTATCTATCCCGCTTGGGATGACCTGAGAATATGTTCATAGATCTACGGTGTGATCTTCAGAATAGTTTACAGGAACCAGTTTAGAAGTGGAAGAGGGAAACCAGAAGCATTATAAGGCATTTAACAAAACACAGTCACTGCTTTTCACTCACCTTTAGGCTATTCCAGTCAAAGTTTGAATTCAATACATTCATTACTTCCTCTCCTGAATTGATTTTAAGAATGAGGTTGAGAGCTTTGATACACTCCTGCGCTCTTTGCTGCACCTGGGGAGAAAGAGAAGTTGAGGCAGAGCAGTGGCAAGAATCATCAGACAACTGCTAGACTTGCCGGCCCTTTGGGCACAGGACTTGGTCTGATTTTTTTTTTCCCCCCTAAGTGTCTGACACGGTAATGACTATTCTGAACTGCAGAATGGAACTGCAAAGCACAACTCTTGACAAGGTCTGACCAACAACAAAACGGACTTTTGGAGGTCCAGAGTTGAAACTCTTGCGTAGATCCTCTGCATGTGGAGGAATTTATCCCTATAACATGCGCCAAAGACTTTCAACTCCGTGCTGTCACTACCCAGAGAAGGGGTTGTTGGGACGTGCAAAGGCTTACGTTACACAGCTACAAGGAAGGCTGACTCGCTGCTCCGCCTCATGCTCAGTTTGATGAGCAAATCTCATTACATCGCTTGCCCCATCTGCACAATAGCTTTGAAACTGTCTTTATACTGGATAAACCCAAAATAACAAACAGCCAAGAAGGCTGTCTGGTTTTATATATATATACACTTTCTTGAAAACTGTAGTAAAGCTGTTGCAAACAAAGGTTTTCATTGTTCAGTATAAGAAGTGTTTTTGACTTTGATATGTGAGTAAAAAACAAAAGCTTCAAAAAGAACCAAAGAACAGCGGTGTCCTTGGGAACCGCAGGGTGTAGGCAGCCAGCAAAATGTCTGTGCATCACTGAATTTCAAATAAATCTCAATCTCCTGATTTCTCTACTAGTGAAATTTGCAGGCAACATCTTCTGGAGGTTATTTGCAAGCTCAGACATTACGTATTTAGACTCGTAAGTAGGATGTTGTATGCACACAGGAAACGTACTGCTGGCTGTATGGCCCAGGGAGATAAAGGGAAACACCTCCCTGGCCGAGTTTGCATTAGCTGGAAGAACACACTCCCCTATTTTAAAGGTCAAGTCTATGCTTGGAGGAGTTTGTCAGTAGGGCCGCATCACATTTAGCACGGATGCTGCTTATAATCAGGAAGTCTGCATTGTTTACATTGCTATAAACCATGTTAAAGTGTGTTGAAGATGACAAAGCAAACATCCCCCTGAGAGCAGCCATGATTCACCTTGCTATCCAACAGTAAACAAAAGCTAAAGCAAGCCTAAGGCCACACAAACATTTGAATTCAACTCTGTGTCATTTAAAGATGGGGCTGGGCAGCAAAAGTGTGGACACAGAGAAGAAACAGAAAGTTGAATGGAACCAGAGGAGAAACAGCTGACTAAGCTCAACAGTGCAACTTCATGAGAAAGCTTTGTTGAGGAAGTAGTTTATGCTCTGAAGAAAGCTGTTGTTGACTTTCCTATCTTCAGGAACACAGGACTTGATGCATTTTGATATATCCCCCGAGTCACAGCAGAAGTCTGCAGACATGGCCAAAGGAAAAGAGTCTGCTAGTTAGTCCTAAACATACCACTCCTGCCTTACTTCCTAGAGCACAGACCTAGGATGAGTACCTGCTTGTGGCGCAAACAACGCTCATCTCCAGTTTTTAGTTTCCTGTAGTAGATCCACTCCTTCTCCATGTTTGATGGTTCAGAAATGGACTTTTTTTTACAATAATATGTTGCTGAAGCAGATTCATCTCTGTAATATCAACAAAAGGTTATTTCTGGGGATGTATTCTGTTTGGTTTGAGATGAAGTCAAATTTTAGATTTCACTTATCTCAAGAGATGCAGCTACCAACCAGTGCTGCTGCAATCACTACTGAGTGTAGACAGACTCTCTAAATAATGCAATAACCCCACTAAAACTCCCACCTCCTTTATATTTTCCAGGTTCTAACAATAAAAGAGAAAAATAACATGCCTGAAGAATGATGAATGATATCTACCCTGGGACTTTTCATCTGAGGGCTTATCTAAGCAAAGGGTGTTTGCTTAGATAACAGCTGAGCTAGAGAAATCGGGGGGGATGTGGGCAGGGCTGAAGAAGATACGTTGGTTTTCTTTTTAAAAAAAATCATAAGTTCTTCTTTAGAATAAATAACATTCTATTCAATGTGAGAAAGTTTCTTTCCATCAGAACTCAAAAATGTGCAGTATACGCACCTGTGCTCCACAGCAGCCACTATAAAGCCCTGAGAAGCCATCTCTATGCAAATAGCAGAATAGATCGTCCTGCAATCAAAACCACACTCCAGTGAGACACATGCATACATAATCATTTCAATTACACTGCTCTTTAAACATTGAACACACTACGTATGCACTAGCCCCCATTCCATATTTCTTCTGGTTGAATTTGCTAGCCAGCAGAGCAGGCTTCTGTATGCCAGGCACCAAAGCCTGTTTACAAAACCTTGTTACTGTTTTACTGTCTATTCAGAAGGAAAAATGTTAATGATTTTTTTAAGTAGCACATATGACAATTTGCATCTTCAAAAATCAACTAGCTAATCTTTACAACATGCTTATGGATTGGTAAATACATTCACCCTTAAAATACAAAGGGAAGACCCAAATAAATACATGAACCCTGCTGTTATTTACTGCTGTTGATTTCAGCGGAGGCATATTGATACACAGCAGCCTGTTCTTCAGATCTGTTTCAGCTCCACAGGGATCTCACGCCCCTACTGAAAATCTGTTCTGAACCACCCTTGAGACTGCTGTCTCCATAGACGACAAAAATAGTTTGTCAACAAACTGCAGAATTACCGAAAAGCTCCAAGTCCATGGGAAAAAACGAGGAGTGGGTATTTTTCTCCTGGCTTAAAAGCAGCATTTGACTTTGCAGGACAGGTCACTGAACCTAGATAAAAATCAAAGCATATGTCATTATTGCTGAAATGAGAGAAAGCATTTGTTCCTGTGGGAGAGATCCCAAGAATCTGATGACCACTGATTTCAGAGCAGTCATCTGAAGATAAGGTACCAAATCTCATCCTTAAAATACAGAAGACAAATATGGATCTGATTCCGAAAATACTTTCTACTTGGCAGAAGATACTTTCCTTCTCCCCCTCCCATCCTAGGCCACAGTCCAGTACAAGGCCTACATATCTCTTAAACCCTGTAAGAACAGATTTTCAAGAATAGTCAGGGATCCAAGTCTTGTTGGGATTCAGACTTTAGCATCTGTCTGACCTTTATATATTTGCACATTTCCCTGTGGGGTTTAAATCCCAGGTGCAGCTTACCCAAGCTCTTCCTAAAGCAAATTGCCGAGACACTCCTGTTCATAGCAGTCGGAGACTGCGCGTCTGCCTGAGAACTGGGTCACATTCAGCATTGAGCCTCACTACACAAACCCATCCCGAACCATCATACTTCTTTGGCCAAAAACCTATTTTTTAGCCCTGCAGCAATAACACACTGCTCGCAGAGCAGCGAGGCAACGACCAGCATATGGAGCTCAGGCCCTTGCACTACTCAAGGAATAAAACCAGAACCAGTCTTACCAACATAGTACTGGAAAAGCCTTTCTCCTACAACTCGGTACATATTAAGGAAGTCAGAGAGGCCCTGATAGTACTCTTTATCTGGAATCCATGGTGCCTCTTCGTTATCTGTGGCATTGCATGATGGATAATACAGGCGCAAGAAGCTTCCCTGGGATTAGGAGGAAATTAAAATTAAAAAAAAAAGAAGATTGATTATTTATTTATATACGGCAGAAAAAAAGGAAGATAAAAAAGTTTATGTCAAGGGCTTCAGATGCAAGAATGACAGCACAAGAGAATTAAGAGAATCTCACGAGAAAATTATTATCCTACACAGGCTTTGATGCCAATCCTATGTCACAATCTTTTTGTCCCTGCGAGAAATTTAAAGTAGCATGACTGCTGGCATCCAGGTAGAGATACACATCACCTTCTCTAGGTTAGCCTATGGCTAATTCAAAATGCTCCATTTAATTAAGTTAATCATTACAAACACTCACTACCTATTTGCTCCATTTCTGCATCTTGCTGGATCTTTTTTTTACGCCTCCCTTCGGGGAACGGTACGATGCTGCAGTTTGATCAGTTTAACAGGGGTGACTGTCTCCCCTTCACCCTTCCAGCTGGGAGCTGTCATTGCTTTCCTTGCAGCAGGGAGCTGTTACTGACCCAATTCAGCCTGCTAAACTCAGGGGGGGAAAGGAGCCTCCTAGAAGTGTATTTTTCCATTAGGTTAGCATGACAAATTTTCCCCGAGACTGGTTTCTGGAAGTGCGGCCCAGCAGAGGAGATGCAGGTAGAGCCAGGGGCATGGTCTCAATGTGGCTATGGTGTTCCTGGCTGACCCGAGCAAAAGGCCGTCAGTAAAGCTCTTGGGCAGCTGCACAGCAAAGGAGTGCAATATATTGTTCTCCCTCCTCACCATGATGTTTACGAGTCTGTAGTGGTCCATCGCTCTAAATGCAATTTTGTTAACCCATGTTTTATCTGCCTCCACTTCTTCCCACCGGTTTGAATCTTCTCTTACTATCAGTGCTCCTGGTCTTCCAGGAAACCACCCAAGCTTTCCACAATCACACGGACCCTCCATACCCCCTTGCCAGTATTTTTCCTATGCAGACAGCAGCAAGGTACCAGTGGCACACCTTAAAGCAGACCTCTCAGCAGATGTACTGTGTGTAATTTGCATTCTTACTTCCTGGCTTGCAAGGGAATTTGTGACACGCTATTCAAATTCCCTGTCTTGCTCCACTGTACTTTTGTTTTAACGAGTTAAGTCTAGGGCCAAAGAGAACACGAGTTTTGGAATAAAGTCTGGTTTCTTGAACACTAATTTATCAGTTTCATTCACAACGTGTATCAAAAGCTTGTTTAATGAAGCTTATTTCTCTTTACTCATCAAACTTAAATCAAACAGAAAGCCCATTAAGTAAGAAATCATCAGACCTTCATCCATACTGGTAATGATATTAATTTTATAATTTTATCCCAGAATAGTCCCAGTGAACCTCCCCAGGTGACTAACTGCTTACCAGGAAGGGAAAGACGTTCATTATCTATGCCTGAGCGAACTGTAATTATACAGATTGCTTATTTAAGAAAAATACACAGGCTGATTGCAAAGAGAAACTAATTGCTTCTTTGTGCTAATACAGAGTAGACTCAGTAGGGTAAAGGAAAAGATACCAATAACCACTACAAACTGATCACAAGTTCCACCACACCCAGGTAGTCTGAGGAGTAAAACCACAGTGCAAACGCAGGCATATTCTCATAGGAAAATCAAAAAACAAGAGGCTTTGAAATGGAAACCCATAAGCAAGCCCATTAGCTGGCTATTTTCTGTCCCCATCTTCTTATTGTGGCTTGTCTCTGAACTGACCACTTGCAGAACTGACCTCCTTTTCAGATTGATAAAATTTTGAGAAGACATCTCATGCTTTACCCTGCAGCTCAAACGCTCCATACCCTCATCACCCAACCCTGCCAAATCCCATTGGGATCTTTGTGATGAGAACAGCTATGGTCACGGAGACTGCGTGTGGAGTCTACCCAGGAGCCCAACACAGAAGGGAGCGGCGGGGTGGGTGGGAAGAACCCCGTAGGTCCCAGGAGGACACGGTTTCTCTGCAGTATCTTGCAGAAGTCAGGAAAGCAAGGATATTAGGAGGAGGGAGGAAGTAGCCATGGGGAAGGCTTGCAGGTTACGTCCATCTGGTAAATGCCCAGTAAACATCCCGCGTTGGGATGGAGAGGACAGAAAGCTCAGCTGTAAGTGTCAGCCATAGAGCATCCCTGCACACAGGCAAGACCTTCTGTTTGATTCATCTGTAAAACTACAGCAAGTTTTTTCACTAACATTGTGGCTTAAATCCAAAGGAGGAAGAACCGAGAGCTTTACCTCAACTGCATTTTCTGTCATCAGGTCTGTACATCCAACCACGTGTGGTCCCTTTCCTTCGGGGATCCTATAAAACTTCTCAGTGCTGCTGCTCCCCATTTCCATTGGTACCTTCACCGACAAACCTGGGGAAAAACACAAAGCAAATCAAGAACCCACCATGGCCTGTGTGACCAGATCACCTACCCTGAAAAAAATTCAGCGCGTTGGAAGATCCGAGAGTAGGAAATTCAAGGTTGAGCTGAAACAAGAATCTGGTTATGAGAATCAGAGATCTGAGATCCCGAGTCACCAACCTGACCTGCTCTGTTGGGGAATCTCCTCGGAGCAGAGTGTCCTGAATCCCAAGGATCAGACGACACCGTGCACTAGACAGAAAGGCAGGGAGGAAAGGTTTGGCTGAAGACCCCGTGGCGGCAGTGGTGGAGACCAGCCGTGGTCTCACTTCTTGGGCACAAACAGGGAAGCCCAAGAGCTGCGAGTTTCAGACATGAAGGCAGTTCCCTCCCGGCCAGGCTACGACCTAGAGCTGCTCCTCCTCGTACGAAGGGCAGAGAGGGAAGTTTTTGCAGCTCCTCGGTAAACAAAACCGGCCTGTGCATCTGGGGGAGAGGGATGTCACGGAGCGAACCAACTCTGTAGCCGTTTTTCCAAGAGGA
>NW_009610619.1:0-272 GCF_000690535.1 Cariama cristata
GACAAGCTGGGTTGGGTGCAGGGCAGGTGGGTGCCCATCGGGGCAGGCAGGTTCAGGGCTCCTGCACAGGTCAGGAGCACCATGAGCACTGGGCTGGGGTTGTCAGAGCCCACCCATTGCAAGGGACTGCCCTCCCTGCCCCCACAGACACCCCCTTTCAGCTCCAGAGCAGCTTTCTAGCCAGCGCCGCGCCCAGAGGGACCTTCCCAGGCTGGTCACCGAGGGGAGCGATGGGACCACGAGTCACCCAGATGGACCAGAGGATACACCGG
>NW_009610619.1:345-573 GCF_000690535.1 Cariama cristata
TTCTGAATAGAGAGGGGGGCCCGGGGGCTGAGAGGGGCTTCACAAAACAGCTGGGGTTGCTCCTTGGCTCTGCCCTGGCATCTCAGGGCTCCCTGCCCGTGCTCCCCATATCCCCTGGCTGGGAGGGGAGTCAGGCAGTCGTCAGTCAGGCTGTCTGTCCCCCTTTGCTGGTGCCCTCAGAGTTGTCTAAAGCGGGGAGGTGGCAGCGCAAGCGGAGCGTGATGTGCA
>NW_009610620.1:0-61082 GCF_000690535.1 Cariama cristata
GTCCTGTGGACTTGTGCACCTTCAGGTTCATGATGAAGAGCTAGAACCTAAATTCCAAGGCTAGTTTGTTTACTTGAAGCTGTGTAAATTAGTGTGTTCTGCGTGAGGTGGATAGAATTCATCAAAAAGTTGCATGAAGCTACAGATGTGCACTGTTCACTTTAATATCACATGTTGAGCAAAACAGACAGTGGAAGGCAATTCTTCCAGATAAGCATTAGTATTAGTAAAACTCTTTTGTCTTTCTAAGGGAAGAATTTTCTTTTTTTTCCTTAGCTTGGAGGAGTCTATAATTCTTGAAAGGTTTTGGTATTCGGGAAAGGTGCCTAATGACTGGAAAATTGCAAATTTTATACCAGGCAAACATTATCCCAAGAAAGGGGAGGTGGGGAAATACAGGCTTGGCAGTCTCATAGAAGTATCTGGAAAGATAATCTAGAGAGGACTGCAAAGCCTTGCTGCTGGGACAGAACAAAGCCATAGAACTGTACAGCTACTGCCTGACAAGGTGGGTAGCCATCCACCGAGCAGAATGCAGGGGGCCAGAGGGACAGCAAGGCGAGCATGAGTCAGCAGTGTTTTGTTGCAGCAGTGAAGGGTACTCACTTCCTGGCAAGTTCATAGGCAGGAGTTCTAGAGAAAAGATTATTCCTCTGTTCTCAGCAGTTTTGGGGAACCATCTTGAATTCTGTATCCAGTTTTGGGCCCATGTGAGTAAAAATGAGTCCAGTGGAAGGCCACTAAGATGTTTAGGGCGCTGAAGTATGTGATGTATGAGGGGAGGAGGGAGCTGTGGTTGTTTAGCTTGGAGAAGAGAATGCAGAGAGGAAGGGTATTTCATTGCAATACTTCAGGTAAACAGATACACAGAGTACATGTTTCTTCAATGAGCATTTTTATTACTGTTATATGAAGTGGTTTGGGAGTTGTCTGTTGCATGAATACTGAGGTTTGCAGTTCTTTTTACAATATAAGTTAAGTAGCAAAACAAAAAAAATTTAGTTTTTTCAAATATTTCCCTTTAGTTTTTTAAATATTTCATCTACCGCACATTCTTTCCATCCCCGTCAATTGCTTTTCATGTGCCTGGAGTATTCATCAACATAAATTTTCTGTTGGTTTCGGAATCTACCTTCTCAAGATAAGAATAGTATCTCTTTAATATATAACTTCCACAATTGTAGTTTGAGTCAGCATGGGACAATTCCCATATACCAGTTTAAATTAGGACCAGTGAAGTAAATTAAGAAGCATTAAACTGCATAAAATCTGGTTTAAGGGAAAGTAAAATCATGGGTATGTACCTGGGGTGCTGAGACATTCAAAGACACACACTCAGGCATTACGGACTTGCAGAGTTCTTTTCCATGGCCTCTGGCAGCCCAACCAGGTATCAAGAGCACCTTCACAGTATTTCATCTAGAAGTCTTGCTACATTAATTTGTCCTCTGGTATTTCAAAGAAATGCAAAAAGGTAGCACTTGGCAAACATTGGTTTTGGGAAAGAAAAGATTTTATTTTTCATTCTTATGATTTTCCTGTCATGATATCAAATTGTGAAAGCAAAGTAGACAATATAAACAGGTTAAACAAAATCTGAACCGTTAGGGTAAAGCACTAGATGTACAAACTCTCCTAAAACTCCTGAGAGGAAAATGATTTAAGTACAATCCTAGCGGTAAGCACAGAATCCTTCTAATGAGAAATGCAACATTAAGAGCCCTGACATTAAAAGTAAAAAACATACTCAGCTAGGTGATATTTAACTTAATTATTATTTATTAAAGTACTTAATTACTGGTTATGTGAGATACTGTGGATTAAAGCCAATAACATGTAAAATGGTCATAATTTTGGGTTTTATTTTGTTTTCTATCATTAAAGAATTTCCCATAACTTTTCAGTTCCTAAATCACTGCTCGGCAAAACTGTTTCTCCTACAGTTCCCCCAAATCAAGACACATATTCATCAGCTCTCACCTAACTTAAAAAGCCTATTCTGTTTGTGGCTTCTTTCAAGTTTGTCATGGCTGTGTCTTACCTTGGCACTGCCCTTTTCGAAGGGGTTAGCCAAAGTAGTGTTTGTGCCAGAGGCATAGCCTTATCTAGACTAATCTTGGATAACTGAAAGGTCATAGCCACAAAGAAACAGCAGGTACAATTACTGCCACAGTAGAAGGGTGCAACAAATATATATGAATACCCAACAGAGTTCAATATTGTCTTTTGAAGTGGTGTACATAAAGTCCTGATCTTAGGAACAGAATGGAAAGCAATAATTAGGGCCTTTAATTTATCACTGAAATGTTAAAAGAAGTCTGACAGAGTAAACATCAGTTCTGACAAAAAGAGCAGGAGTCATGTGTTTATAGAAAAGATGAAGCCTTGCAGGGAGTTATTCTTCCATTGCTGGGCAGAAGTCCCACTGACAACTCCAGGAGATACTATTATTTCCTCACTTTTTTCCTCAGACTTGTGGGAGAAATAAACACATGTACTTTAGGTGAGTGATTCTGGTAATTAACACAGGACTAAGTCTGCTAACAAAGCACTAGCAGAACGATATTTTTTCCAGCAATTTCATTATTTATACTCTAAGAAGAGACATTATTGGCTGTACTCATTGAATTCAGGTAGCTTTTCTTTTCCCTTCTTGACCTGCCATATCACAAAGGGGTGTAAAAAAGTGCCCAAAGAAAATGTAATGCCAGGATGCAGAGCAAGGCTTTTCTTCAAACACAAAGCTTCATAACCTCAGAAATGAACAAATTTATGTTAGTACCATTAATGTATTTTCTCTTACAAAATATCTCATCGTGATCTTGTTTGAGTCAAAATAGCCTTCTTTCCTTTACCAGCGGAGAAGTTCAGAGAATATTTGAATTTAGCAGCAGCTTTTGAAATTTTGCCATTGTTTCTTTTTCCATGGAATAAAAAGCCTTTTGATTATTTTTTTTTTAAAAAATAAAACTGCCAAAGTGTCAATTTTCTGATTAAAGCCTGATCTTTTATTTGAAAACATTTTTCATGTTTGATAGCAGTGATGGTGGTACACAGTATCTCCTTTCTAAAACTTGTGTTGGTTGTGAGTAATTGCCCAGCTGTGCAAAACTGAGGAATTCAATGCAAATTTTTCCATGCCATTTCCGTGGGACATCGTTGCACAGAATTTCCTCTGAGATGTTCATTCTGTATTCTGTTGACTTGATTGATTGATCTTACTAAAAGTTAAATCAGATTCCTTAATTTCTTTACACATTAAGCACAATAACATTGAGATAGTCAATTATATCTGTTCACTTTTTCCTTAACAAGGATTTGCTCTTGTCTCCTTGATCAGAACAGGCTGCAGTTTTGTCCTGTGTCGGTGGGGTTTTTAATTAGTTTTGTCCAGCTGTCGTCACAGTTTGGCACAGATCAGCACAATAGGCAGCCAATGCTCAAGAGAGGTCCAGGGAATTGTCTGTGGAGGGGTTAGGATATGACTTTTCCATATCAATACTGTTATAGTCAAAGCCTGAATCATAATATAGTCTTCCTTAAAAGACACAACATTCCTATGAGTGCTATAAGGAACTAAACCAAAACCCAAGGAAAAAAGAACTTCTAAAAAAATAGACTTACTGCTTTTACCAGTTGCTCTTTCCAGGTTTTTTTAACATATAAAAATATGAGGAAAAGTAATTTAACATTTTTAGAAGTGGTGTTCTTTTTTTTGCCCAGCAGTATGGCTGGAAAATTACTGTAACAATTTATCATTTTCTCTTTTCCTTTATTTTAGTGTAAGGGGGAAGGAGGAGCTGAAAGAAAGCTTGGAAGCTTAAGTTTTTGTTGATTAGAATTTAAAGAGCAAACAAAAAATGCTCAGAACTGCTCCTTGACAAATCCTTCTAAATAAAATGGTAGCTTGGATTTTCCCAATGTTGTTTTTGGTCTTAATTGGCTTACAAATAAAAAGCCTTTTCTATAATGAACTTCAGGAAAATAATTTTCTTTTTTGCCTCTATTTCTCTATAACATCTTAGTTGAAATGACAGAATAACTAGAATTAATTAGTTAAGATTAGTGTATCGAACAATATAGAATCAATAATGTTGAAAGAAAACTGGCTACTTTTGACACTTCATGTATCCCAGGCACCTAAACTGGAGCTATACCAGTTCTTTTTAAGGTGGTTGTGTATTCACTATGCTGGCTATATCAGCAAAACTTTATAGCTTCATTGTAGTGTTTAGACAATAAAAAACCCCAGTAGTTAATGTAGATAGAAGCATTTGTAGACTAGTTAAGCTCAATATGCAATTGTTGATCTTAATGTGACCTAAGACAAGATACCTATGGAGACCTGTCAAAACTGCAGTGTCAGACAAATGAAAATGTTGCAATTCACAGATTTTGCAGACCTACACTTTCCAAACTTGGTACAGAGGCTTTCTTAGGTGAAAAAGAAAAACCCAGCTACAAATTAAAGCATTTTTTAAAAATTAGGTCACTAAAAATGAAATGTAAAACAGCTGGGAGATTTGTGCTTTTCCTGAACTTATGCCCTGTGGGATGTATTTGACTGCCAACAGTATATTTGTTAATTGCTGCTGTTGTGATCCAAAGAGCTTTTCAGAGCTTGACACTTATATTGAACATCTAAATTAAATTCCCTCTTGATGATGTATATGCAAAGGTATCTCAGAACAGCTTTTTACATTACCTCATGAACATTTTCCACTCCAAAGGTCTGTAGCAAGTTTTCTCCTTCTCCCATTAATCTTTCTGCAGAGAAATGTACTGTCTATACAGCTAGTGATAATGTTTTGCTAACTAACAAACCATTTTCCAAATTCATTTCTGTCATTATTAGAATGTGTTGCCAGTTTATAAATTTGTGTTAGTGTAGAGTTAAGTCAATTTTTATTCACTGAAAAATAGCAAGTAGAATGTTAAGATGTATTTTGGATATCAATAAGTTAACTTACATAAAGGTTTCTATTTCAGCTGAATGAGATAATATTTTTCCTTTAATATTTAATTGTGTTAGCTATGTGAAAACTCACTAGGTCTCTCTGGACATTGCTTAATAAATTACAGAAGTCCTAGAGTCATGAACTACAAACATGACCTAGCAGAGGTTGCTAGAGTCACGATGCCTGTT
Organism: Cariama cristata; assembly: GCF_000690535.1. Lineage (NCBI taxonomy): Eukaryota > Metazoa > Chordata > Aves > Cariamiformes > Cariamidae > Cariama > Cariama cristata. Next base: position 5,147 of record NW_009610620.1, read on the forward strand.
TCTTGCCCATTGTGTTAATGTGTGTTTATTACTGTGTTTAAGGCCATCAGGTGAAGGTGAAAAATAGCTAAAGAAGGGTCCAGATTGAATTTCTGCCAGATACGTAAGCTTTACAACAGATAGAAAGCTGCATTTTGTATTCCACATACATCTCCATGGCATTTTAGCAGGGTCAGCTTCAGCTAACAGCAGTCTAGTTCTATGTCACTCTGTGCCTGGATAGAAAATGCGTGGAGTTAGTGTTACCTATAGTTTGTAAGGACATCCTAAACTTCAGTTACAATGTTGTATGTCCCAAGTACAAATGAGATGTTAGTAGCCCTTATAAGAAATGTCTCTCAGACATTTTTGGGAGCTGTCAGTCCCCAGATATCAAACATACGATGTGGGCATGTGGTAATGGCTCACATTCCCTCTGAGTATGTATTTGATCTCACACCAAAAAGCAGCACAAATCCAAGCTTTCATCCTGGATGCCTCAAACCACTCACCAGCATGGTTTTATATCCAACATTGACAAGTTTGGATTAAGGGATAGACTTAGGTTTATACTTAAATGCAATTCTTAAATCAATACAATCATTTGAATTTCTATTCCTCTGTATTAAAATACGTATTTCCAACAGCAGAAAAATTTGTTAAAGTTGACAATACAGTTTGCAGGAGCTATGAGACATCCATTAAAAAGAGAAAGTGACATATACAGTCTTTCTATAAAAGTAACTCAGACATTAGAAATGATGAAAAGATAAAGTAACAAAATGACCTTAACTTTTTTCCCCTTGGCGAGGTAGCCTCCTTTGTTCCTATTTTGTAAGAGACTATTTTCAGATCAAAGACTTTATTATTCTACAGCATGTGGCTTACACACTGTATAACTAGTAGATATTTGAAATACAAGAAGATTATTGAAGAAGGGTGCCATTAGAGTTGATTAATTTGTGTTTGGAATCTGCAGATAAATTGCAGTGTATATTGTGTAAATAAGATCGCTATTGACATTCGGAGCGTAAGATTCTGGTTTGGGGGAGGGATTGTTTTGTTTCCCAAAGAAATCTGGCAATTTCAGAACCATATAGCAATCTATGGAAGGTCACAAGGACTGTTCCAAACATAACAGAATCATTAACTGAAATTAGCCATGTGAGCAAAGTCTGCAGTTGCACTTTGATTTGGTAATACCTTTATCCACAGCTAACATTTTTGTCTTCTGGTGGGTTTCCCCGCCCCCCAGTTTGTCATTTCTCTTCTACAATTCTGCAAGAGGTAGCTCATAATAGAGGCTTTCCTGCTTGGACTCTAGATAGTGAGGTCCTCCTCATTCTCACCATTCTTCCACACATCCCCTCTCAACATAAACATGCACGCACAAACACATACACATACTGTCAGAGTTGATGTACTGATTGGCTGCCTTGTTTCTTTGTTGCCCAAATGTTGTTCTTTAAGAACAAGGACGTCAAAGAGCTCCCATGCTCTTCAGAACAGCTATTTGCTGGCTGTGCTCAGCAGTTTCAGTATTTATGAACATCCAGTGTTTTTGTCCAAGACAATTTTCCCCATAAGCTGCAATTAGGGTAGGAACTTTCTTTTCAGTTTCCTGCTACTCATTTCAAAAAAAAATTGACCTCCCAGCTGCAAGTGTAACGCTTGCATGGCACCAAGGCGTTAAAAAAACCCAGAACAACGAACACCCCTCCGCCCCCCAAACAACAGTGAATAGAGACTAATCTTCTCCAGTTCTTACTGTTTTGGAAACTACAAACCACTGTAATATATAGTACTACTATCTGTGAAGTGGTGACCCATTTTGAACAGAATGTAGGTCTAGTAAAATAGCTTTTCCCCAAGATACCACTTCAGCGTCAGGGAGGCAGCAAGTGGGCTGCTCTGCAAGGGAACGTGAGTCGGGAGCTGAGAGTTGCAGCGAAAGGAGGCAGGGGCAGTGATCACCATGAAGAGGCTCAGTCACACGGAGCCATAAAGAGGCTCAGTGCCCCAAAAAGACTAGCATGGCAAGGTTGGCCAACAGTCCAGGGACTGACAGATGTGTTTGTCATGATGAGGTAGGTTTGAAGGCAAGTCAGCAGGTCAGCATCAGGATCAGCAGTGTGCATGACCAAGCACAGGCATACTGACATTGTAGCTCAGACAAGGGAGCAGAGGGCCTGAGATTAATTGTGGGCCCCCAGCCAGACTTCTTACAGCTTTTTCTCACATGGTTTCACTTTTTCACAGAAGTCTGATCAAAGATTATACAGCAGCACTGTATCAGAGCTAGCCTTGAAGACAGGCAGCTAAAATCCACTTGGGGGAGAAACCGTTGTGGAATCTCTACACCTGTTCAGGGCCCTGGTAGCAATGGCTGTGGACACTAACGAGGATTCAGCTGTACTTAATATAACCTGATCAGAACATTTCTATGTAATTGACACTATTGGCTTCAGGTTTAGTCATTTTCAAGCTTTCATAGAAAAGACTAGCACCTTGTCTGGCAGAAGGTAGTTTTAGTTTATTATTCTTCAGAGGTAAAATAATCCTTTCCTTCAAAGTAGTTATTTTAATCTCCAATTTCAAATTGCTGCCTTTGGAGTAATGATTGCTAGGAATCTTGTCAAGACTCAAAACTAGTGCTTATTGCTCAGTAATAAATGCAATCAGTCTTCCTAAGACTTTTGAATTGCTATGGAAAATTTTACAATCCAGTTATTATAGTAATGTGAATTCTGATTTTTCTAGATAAATGAAATTTGCTTAAAATTTACTCATATCAAAGCCTGTCACAGGAAGAAAAAAATTTCTAGTGGGCTGCTATACTGATCAAACTGGAGAAGGTTCTCCAACAGGACTTAAGGTGGGAACAGTGTGCTTTATATCTTCTTCTCTCCTTACTTGTATGCCTTTTTTCCTCTTTATAGGAAGCTTTGAATTCCACTCAGATCAAGCTGGTAGAAAAGTGATTAACCACATCTTACTGGTTATGTTACTGTTCTCAACTTTTGCCATACCAAGTGCATTTATTTAGTGTGTAACTATATTTAAATTTTCAGCTGGTCTTCATATGAATCAGCTCTCTTATGTGAGAACTGAGATTTTTTTAGTTATTCTGATTTGAGCGTCATGATCTTTAAAGTTTTCTTCCATCTCTGAATCTTCATGCATTTTAGCCATACTGTTCCCATTCTGTTCCTTCTGTAAACTGGTAGAGCCTATCTGTGTATCAGACTAGATATAGACTGTAATATCTCTCCCATCCTCGCTGCATAACATCCATACTACCTGTACTGTTAAAATTTTTTTTCCTTGCTTAACTTTGAGCAATACTTAATCCTGTATCTCTTGGGCCCTAAGACAACGTTTTTCATGGAATAATCCTTCCTTTTCTGCCCTTTATATTCTCCAAAATTCACTTCACCTAAAAATCATAACAGGAAATTCAATTAAGTCAAAGAGACTTTCAGGCTCACCCACAGATATTGCTAGGTACCTAGGTTTCACAGAGCTTGCACCTTTGACCAAAAAATGTCAAGAATTTTCTGTGTCCCAATCCTAGTGGTCTTTATAGAATCATAGTATCATAGAGTCATTTAGGTTAGAAAAGATCTTTAAGATCATCAAGTCCAACTGTTAACCTAGCACTGCCAAGTCCACCACTAAGCCACACCCCTAAGCACCACATCTGCACATCTTTTAAATGCCTCAACCACTTCTCTGGGCAGCCTCTTCCAAGGCTTAATAACCCTTTCAGTGAAGAAATTTTTCCTCATATCCAACCTGAACCTCCCCTGGTGCAACTTGAGGCCATTTCCTCTTGTCCTATCACTGGTTACTTGGGAAAAGAGACCAACCCCCACCTCACTACACCCTCCTTTCAGGTCTTTGTAGAGAGCAATCAGGTCTCCCCTCAGCCTCCTCTTCTCCATACTAAACAACTGCAGCTCCCTCAGCCACTCCCCATCAGACTTGTGCTCCAGACCCTTTACCAGCTTTGTTGCCCTTCTCTGGACACGCTCCAGCACCAGTTACCTTTAGTAACAGACAGATTTGTTCTCTTTGTTTCTCAGTATTTTGCTCTTGTAATACACGTCCTTACTTAGAAAGCTGCTAATGTATATTCTTCTGCACAACTGGTATCTTGTATGATAATTTTACCTGAGGTTTCTTTCTCTGAACTGTTCTGCATGGCTCTCACCACTGCCTAACCCAAATATGTATGTGTAATCTTCAAAGTTCACACAAGAAATGTGATAGCTGATATATGTAAAAACACATGATAATATAAATCAGAGCATTTGTTCTGAGGTTTATGTTGGGAAATAAAAAAGTCCTATATTAGCATTAGGCACATCCATATAAAAATTATTCCTTTGTCAGTAGCAGACTCCCAGCAGCACCTCAGAAGATTCACTTTTACCTTCCTTCCCCAAAGCGATACTGATTCACAAAAGATTTGTTTTTAACTATGTTATCTCTTTCTATAGGTTTTTATCATCAACTAACAGTAATACTATAAATCACCTTTGTAAGTCTCAAACTCTTTATTGTATTGTGTTGCATTCTTGATCATGTTCGATTTCTCTTGTAAGCTCAGATGTTACAAGCCTCAGCCTTGAAAATGTTTTGTATTCTCCTTTGTGTCTTCTTCGAGACATGGTTTAGTGGGCATGGTGGCGTTGAGTAGATGGTTGGACTTTATGATCTTTGAGGCATCTTCCAACCATAATGATTCTATGATTCTATGATTCTTTGTCTTGATTCTTCCTCCACTTTTACCCTTTTTTGTCCATATTAATTGGTGCATTTATAACATTAAGTCATCCTTGTGAAATACATTTTGGTCATTCTTAAAGAGAAGAATTTGGAAATTATGTTAAAGGATCAATGATAATAAATCAGAAATTCTGCTTTTATGCCTGTCCTTATAACTCTCAGATACAGTGGTCATAATCACCCAATACATTGGTGAGCCTGGAGATTACTTGGATTGGAATCCTAGTCCTCCTGTATTTGAAGATTCATTTAAGAGAACACTGAAACAAGGCCTAGGAATGTCTTTAGATGAGTAAGGGTACTACAAGGCAAAGTAATTATGTTATCCATCAAAACCATGCTGGGAAAAGTTTTGTTGCTTTTCATTATTTTCACTGTCATTCCAAGTGCCAAATTTTCTGTGAAATTTGGAGATTACATTCTTGAAAAAAACAGAGAACTCTAAAGTCACAAGTCAAATAAGTAGGAAAATCAATTCATTTAACTGAGGAAAATTGTGTGAACAAGGAATCCTAATATCATTTTTTCTTGCAACCTACCATCAACATATTGTATACTGACATAAAAATAGATTACAGCATCTCTAAAATTAAAAATGGATCTGTATATATATATTTCCCAAGACATTCTCATATTGTACAGCATTTGATCAATTCTCACCCTTTTTTATAACTATTGATGGAACAACAAATTATTCAGAAATAACTGATCAATATTAGAATCAGTTCCTGCGTTTCTTATATTATCCATGGGTATGTTATTACTTTCTAATTTGTGATTGTATTTTCTTATTTATTGTTTCACGACTTAGGCATATTTATATATCAAACCCATCAGGAAATTCTTTAAACACTATTATTCTCTAAAACTCTGCATAACCTTGCATAAATACATGCACTGTAGCAACACTGGTACTGCATCCTTTCTGTTCTCATCCATTTATTCTAGACAAATTATGGGGCAATTTCTCACTGTGTGTTTTCAGTCACATACTTTAAAAATAAAATTAAATATTCCAAATCATCTACATTAGAAGATGGGAAATAAACAATTAGTCTGCCAGGAAATGTCTTTTCATTCTCTTAATCAGTTTGTTTGAAGATAAGTATTTATTTCTGTTCTGTGTAAGTTACCAATATAAGGCTGTAGGGATAAATATGAGGGTTGTTTAAAAACATGACACCAGTGTTACCTTTCAGTGGAAAAGTGTGCTATGGTATTTCTTTACATAGTGCACACAGTAGTTCACCATACACTATTTTTTAAAATAGGGCAAGTGTGTTTATGGGATATAAAATCACCAGCTGTTTACTGTGAAACCCTGCAACAAGTGCATTAAACAGATTTTTGGAAATGTACATCTACAACTGAAGCTCTTTCATTATAATGCCTGTTTTTAAGTAGACTATGGCTTAGCATAGCACTTTCCATATTAAAGTTTTTAGAACAGGAGCATGCCATTATACATATTAATCCATTTGTGCTCAAACTAGGATTTTCCTGGAACATAATTAATTGTTGGCACAAGAGATCTGGGAATTAATATTTTTGTAGTCCACTTCCAGTTTTAGACTTAATACTTTGTGATCTAAAAGATGTATACTTGATGAAAAGAAGGTATAAAGGCTAGATCGGCTTAACTTTTCTGCAGCCTTGCCTTCCAAAGGTTAACTTCCCAGGTAAGTGTTTTTTATTCTTGCTCCTTCCCCCCTTGCCCCAAGATCATGTTCCAAAGCTTGTACAAAAAAAACTTCCGATCCTCCTAAATTAACAAATAAATGATCCTTCCCTTTCTGTGTAACACTGTGGTACTTTAAAGTCTGGCCTGTGCAGATTAGAAACAGTTGTCTGAGTTGTGCAGGTGTCAATCCAAGAAACAAGAAAGGAAGTTTTTTAGATGTACTAGTTTTCATGTAGAAAACACAGCCCTGTCCACTATGTTAGAAGAAAGTTAAGGTTACAAAGACAGTCAGAGAGTTCAAAAGTGCTGGAATTAAACTTACCTGAAAAGGTCTTTTAGTGTAATTCCCGTAATGAAAAGCTGAATGTTAGGGTTAAAGTTTTCTCTACTTTCAAAGGAGAAATTCTCTCACATGCAGCCTTGCCAAGCACTATATGATTCAGCACAGGCATTTGCTTCCTGAGCAATGGGAGTAATAATGAGGAGCCTGTGAACAACGGTAGGTTGTAATCAGACGCAGGCCAGCCACTAGACAATGCTGAAGTACTCTGCATGGATGGGTTTTTCAGCTATTTACTGACTGCAGAGGCGTATGGAGTCCTCAGTGGTATTTGAAGTTGTGAGGAGTCATTAGATGTACATGTTTAGTAGTTACAGAGCGTATAAAATTGACTTCTAAATCCCAGTTTCTGAAAACCTACCTTTGGAGTAAAAAAATCTGCTTACCTGTATAGATCAGCTGATAGGACGTAGGCTTGAAGACTTAAGGGACAAACAAGGCTTTGTAGAAGTCAGGAAGGTACCCAAAATGTGTATTTTCCTTAATTCAAATAACTAGACATTGGATCTAAGCTCCATGATTGGAAAATGTCACTTGTCCTATAGCTTATGTGAAGTGTGAGGTCTCTCTCAATACTAAAGTGTGCTCTGTGCAACATGTTCAAATGCTGACTTATATTGAGACAAATTCCTCTTGAAGTTCAGAGGAAAACTTTTCTGTCTAAGGACAAGAAGCACTTGGAGAGGGGCAACAACTATACTATATAGAAATCCAGCATGAGTTCCTCAGAACTGGTTGGAGAATTTTGACCCAGGGTTGTGATACGCTATATATACACTTAGATGTATGTCTATATAAAATACACAAATTAAAAATGTATTGTGTAGAGAGTTTTCTTTGCAGTGGGCTGCGCATTTCTGGTATCTTTTTCAACAGTCACCCTGCCTAGAATGTCCTGTTTAGCTTCTGTCTCCTAACAGTACATTAAGACAGTGAATTAAAACTACCTTACCTGATAAAACACCACTGCAGCAGTGCTAGTAGTATTTTATTTCTGGCTCATTGGTTTTTGTGAATAAAACAGTAATAGTTATTTGTCTTCTGAATCCAGTTTTCCAAGGAAAAGGTTAAAACTGTCTGTTTAGCATAATCTTTATTTTTTTAATTGAAAAAAATAATTGTTCAGCTATAAATGTTCCAGAGTTATAACCTCTCAGTTCTGTCTCTCCCAGTAAAAGTAGATGTGACATTAGGTACCCAAACGTGATGTGCATTTAGTCCATGCCTTAAAGCAAACAACTGAGCAGAATTTCGTAGAACAAACAGCTTAATACTAAGGTTATGTTCCAGTTTAAACCAGTGTTCAATGTATTATGTGGAGAGGCAGCTGAACAGGAAACCAATCTATTTAGGTTCATCTTATCCAGGAAAGCATATCAAGAGGTCTTAAAGAGACCTCTAAAGAGAGCAGTATGACAGATTAACTCTGTTGTGAACAAATGCATCATTACAAACTTAGTGAAAGTTCCTTGTCAACATGCAGCTATAGATACTAGAGTATTTAACAAATGCAGAAGGTGGAAATACTAAAGCTACTGATAAAGCTCCAACACAAGAACTACATCAGTACATCTCTGATTTGGTGCCACAGTAGCGATAAAATTTAATTTTGGTAGCTGCTTAAGGCTGAGAAGGATCTTTTCTTATCTGAGTCAAGTTAAATACCGGAAAGAAAAATTTTTTAATAATAATCTTATATGTACTTGAGCTACTCTGAGAAAAAATCCTGTTTCATATATGTTCTTATTAGGTCTCTTAAATGACAGCTCTTCTCACAACAGCCAAATGAAGTGCACATTATGTTGTCACGTCATGCGTTTTTAAAGTGAATAGTAGCAATCATCTTCAAGGATGTGCTAGTATAATTATATTCCTATTTTTAATCCATTTTTAATACATGATCCAATTTACATTTGTCTATAGATATGTAAATTTACATTCTATACACAAATATCACTAGGGCTAACTATAGTACTGTAGGAATTGTACTATATAAATGCTAAATGAATTATGACTATATAAGAACCTAAATGTTATAGTTTAAATATTGTATAAGCAATATGGAATCCAGACAAATGGAAGGAAACCTTCTTCTGTTTTCATGAGATATTTAAAACCTAAGAGTCTCTAAAATTCTTATGTGGAATTCTTACACATTCTGCGTCTGTGTGTGCTGTGATAAGAACCCTCAATAAAGTGCAAACATATTTTTGCTTGTATTCTGAAGAAGAGAGGTAGTGATACAGTCTACGTAGTTTCTATGCAATTCTCAGACAAAACTACAGTTTGAACATGAAAGCACTATTCAATATCAAAACCAGTTAACGAATAATACAAGAAGTGAATAAATTGAATAAATGTTGGCAGTGAGTTGGAGTCTCAGAACTATGTACCCTTAGTTGTTTTTCCTTCAATAGTGGACCTGTTGCAGATGATGAAATTAGACCATCGTTTTAAACAGGTCTGTTTTCTGCCACCTTTCAAATGGCTAATCTCTGATGTAAAAAAGTAACCTCAGATTTGCGACAGTTCTTAATATAGGCATTGATGTTAACTATCTTGATGCTAATTTTACGATTTAGTAGGAAAGTATTGATGAAAGCTTATTTTAGACATTCATAGTAGCTTCAATATATTTGAAAAACAAATGTTTTTTCTCATCTGTTTTTCCCCAGTTAACGAGATAGAGACATTCTATTCTGAGGTTTTAAAGATAAATTGTACCCAGATTTGATGCCATTAAAAATGTGTGTATATATATATGTGTGTGTGTGTGTGTGTTTTCCAAGGTACTTTACAGGTGTAGTGATGAATATTCTGAGATATAGAGCCTTCATGCTTACCCACTGTAGATACAGGCCTTCATTAAGTAACTTACGGCATAGTAAAGTCATATGTTGTGGATACTAACTGATCCAGGATTTTCTCACAATGTGCCCCTGGGAGAAATAGAATTAGTTTGTTTCCCTCCTTAATGCCTCTAGGAGCCATTTCAGTTTTGATCAACCTCATGCTCAAGATTTTCAGAAGTACCTAAAAGCTCTCCCTGACAAACTTGTCAAGATAACGTTACCATTCTACAACCAAAGCCTTGGAGGATCAGGAGAAAGACACCCAAAGAATATTATTTTCTGTGTGGGTCTAACTGTTGTTGTTTTACCAGTGCGGTTATACTGTAGTGACCAGAGACATGGCTTAGGGTGTGCTCAATCAGAACAATAGTTTCATCAGGTTCAGGAACAATAAAGTCTTTTACTGAAACCTATTCAGAGCACTGACAGATGATAGTATTTTTTGTTTGTTGTTTTACAGGTCACTATCTGGGTACTTCATATTCTATGAAATAAACAATAGTCGGGCCATGGAGAAAGAAGCTACGTGGTTACCTCATCCTTGCTGCTGTATCTGAGGTCATGTGGATCTCACTGGAGGGAGGGTTGTTCTTCCCTGGTAAGAACAGTATGCTCAGTGGAAGAAGCTTCTGCACTGAAGAGAGAAGAACATGAGAAGGTGGGCAGTTGTGGTGGAGTTTGATAGGGAGCCCAGGCCTCAGACACAGTGGAAGACTTCTAAATGCTGGTAAGGAAATGTATGGAGTTTGTTGCAACCTAGGAAGCCACTGAATTGCTTAACTGAGCAAAGGAAAGGACCTGACTTTCAGAAGCTCAGCAGACAGAGGAAGAATTGTAGAAGTCTGTTTTTTGCTTTGTTAGTCTCTCAACTGAAGACAAAAGCTGAGAACTGAAACACACTAAAACCATTGCGGTATTAGGTTTCTAAACTTCTAAATTCACAGAAGAAACAAAATTCAGATGTTGCATTCTTTTGCCATAGCTAATGCTCAGAAAAGTTTTATGGTGGAAGGACAATGCTTATGATCATTAATACTTGCATGCTGGCAATGTAGCAAATGTGATTAAGTCATAGAAAATGCATTTGGAAGTGAGATAAGTGCTTTAAACAGACCCAGTTAGAACAGCATTGAGTATAGATTCAGCTCTGGTTTAAGATTTGTGGAAGAAGAAACTCCTTGTTTACCACTCAACCAGAGACAGACTTGACTGGAAACAGACCTCCTTCTCCAAATGTTGTTAAAGGTAACTTAATGGGCTATTTTGCTTAAATGTAAGGGAAGGGTTTGGTGTAGGATTTGGAGAGTGAGCCGCTGTTGGAAAATGTTCTGTGTCCTCTATAAGAGTATGCCCTGGTGGAGGCTTGTGCTTATCAAAATGTTAGGTTTTCTCTTTTTAAGTACATAAATATTCTGTTTCTCAGTAGATCAAAGATATTTTTTGCAGGCTAAGCAAACTTTACCAGAAAATCTTAGTTAAACAGCGATGGCTAGGTGGACCTGAAGCAGGTAGATAAAACTTCTGCTAGCTGGTAAGGAGGGGAAAGTAGACATGTTCTTTGCCATTCTTCTGCACACTGAAATGGGTTTAGAATTTCAGATGGATTTTCTCACAAAGCTAATAGAATAACATGAGTTTTTGCAATACAGAAAATATTTTGGAACTTTGAGTTTTGCAGGCTATGCTACATCAATGCTTCCTCTAAATTCCTAGTTACTATACCTAAACTGAAATAGTTGCCAGGCTGATGAATCAACATGTATTAATTAAAGCCTACTTAAAATTCTGTTTTGGTATTCATCTTTATATAAATTCATTTGTTTCATTTTTGACATAATTCTGCAACAATTCAAATCCGGAATATTTATGAAAGCATTGACCAACTGAACAAAAAAGGTATATCTATCTTAGGAAAAGTTAATCTTACACCAAAATTTGCAGTATCTACTGTCAGTTTATCAGGTTGGACCAGGTGGCAAGACCATTAGGGAGTTTGTCCAAAAGAAGTAAAATAGAAGAGTAAAAGCAGTAGGTGATGAATAGAACCACAAACTACAGCAGATAAATAAGCAAAAGCATGAAACAAAAGTCATCATGCTTTGCGATAAGACAATATCACTACAAGTATTACATTATTAGTCAGAGAGTGGGATAGAATTTACTTAGATATTCAGGGTCTCCTGCATTGGAAATGTGAGTCACAGTAACTCTTAGTCTATGCTTTACAGTAAGTTTCATGAAGAGCTGACAAGGCGGTCTCTAGTACCACATAAAGGGAAAGTGCAGATGAAAACCCATAATTCAGATGACTCTTTTTAGAGAGAACAATCACAGTAATCCATATTAGAAAGCATAATACAGATGCTGCGGAGGATTGGAAAACACTGGGGAAATTTAATTCAACTACTTTTTGCTTCAGTACAGAAATAATACTGATTCATTATGTTAATTCCTTTGACATATTAGGATGTTTAAGGTTTAGTAAGTGAGATTCAATATCTCTAGATACTACCATGAGTATTGTTTGGGTAGCCTTTTCGGGTCTACCACCATGTTTAATGGCTAGATCCGAGATCACTGAGATGGTAACAGGCATTGATCAAACCTCATGTGCTTACAGTATAGTATCCCTGGTACAGGAGCATTTAATCTTAGCTAGAGTCTTTAGGGGCTCTTAGAATTCAGATAACAAAAAATCTTTAACTACAGAAACACAGTGAAATACAACTTTGCATTGGAATTGCAAGTATTATAGACAGGCATATTAAAATCATTAAGTGATAAAGAAGCAAAGCATGTTAAATTACCAGACTTATTAAAAAACACTTAGAGGCAAATGCATTCATTAATACAGATTTTAAACTGGACAAGACTGTCAGACATTTTAAATTACACAACATTTTCAGAAATCGAATAGTGAGCCTTTATACAAATGCTTTGGTAGACAACACTCAGCTTTTTTAATTACCTTCAGAGACAGTTTCTATTTGATTATTAAAATTTTAACCTATACCTTTGCTAACTCAACATGTTGTCTTGACTAATTGATTTAATTAATTAAGATTACGTGATATATATTTACAGTCCGCAAACAGTGTTACAATTATACCTATGATTACTTTTTCTCTATGTTATTTTAAAAGAGGACATGAGAGACTACTTACTTAAACTTCAGAATCCTCCTACTAGACTGTCATGCTCAGTTTTATAAAATGTTTTTTAGCAAAAAATGCGAACACATCATTGGTGATCTCTACTTACCATTGTGATTCACATTTGAGTAACTGGCTTGTCTTCGGTAGAAGCCATCTCTTTGTTCATTAAAATTAATGCTCAGCAGTGGTTTATGATCCTCTGGTTTTAGTTCTGTGCCAAACAGAAGAGTTTTCCTGTCACAGGGAGGACAGATAAATCTTTCCAAGATTTTTCACTGTGGTGTACACCAACAATGAGATCCTGTTACTTGAACTGTACTCAGATAGTTTTCCTAAATCATCCTTCAGTAGAGCTCTGTCTAATTTTGCCTAACTTGTCTCAGGGTTTTCTGAACTGTAGCATTAAATGGAGCATCGTAAATATTGAAAGATATTGTTCATAAACATTTAGCCATTTCCAAGTGGAGTTTCACTTCAAACCATATTTTTTATTTCATTGTTCATGTTTTGTTTGGATTCATACTAAAAAAATTAAGTCAATTTGAATGTTGACCAAAACAGGCTTTTGCTGTAACTAAAACACAGTTAGTCATGGAAAAAATTTGCTTTGGGCATCACAAAAATGAATATGGTGTTACATTTCTTAAATTATTAAGTAATTTATTAAATCCTAAGACAAAAGGATGCAGTGTGACTCAAGTAACTGCTCATGCAGCTCAATTTATGAATTCTGAATATTCTTAGTGAAGAAATTTGAGTCAACTGGATTAGAAGTTATGTCTACAAAAGATTCATCACACAATCAACAATATACTTCAGTAAAGGTCTAGAACGTGTCTACATGCACAATACTAAAAGGCTACCTTTGCTGAATACCTATTTACCATTAGTATTTAGTCCAAATCTGCCTGTGAGCAGCTTGAGCAGAGATATTCCAATGAAGTTATTAGCCTATAGGGGCTAGAGGTGGTTATTTTTGACCAGCCAAATTTGGATATTCTGCATTGAAATCAATTTGACCCATAGTTGTAGATACCTCATATTTTGTATTATTTTCTGTTGTCTTAGTTACATGCTGAGAGAGAAGAGCAAAAGTTTAGATAAACATGCCAATAAAAGGAGACAAGTAAGCTATTATCCATCCCTTTGACTGTTTACACTGAATAAAATAGGAATTAGTATTCCAGGCTTGTGACTCTACCTCTTGGCTCTTAGACTTTTAAATGCAGTGCTAATAATCTCCATGCATTCATGCATGCTGACAGATATGCCACAACACTTTAATCAGCATTGGCTACAAGGCTAATAAAGGTTAGTAATAAAATAAAATTCTGTAGGGGCTCCCTCTTTACAGGCAATATCAAGCCCTATGAACTTTTAATGCCTACTCTGTCTATTTAGATAGTCATGGCTCAAAGCCTGTATTAAAAATAGCAAGGAATGTTTATTCTGAAGTGTTTGAAAATATTGCAAATTACACTGTAGTATTGGCTTACTCCAAACTAATCTTATCCCTTACTGACCTTTACAGAAACACTTCTCTTTCACTTGGCAGCTTTATTTCCCTTCTTTCCTTCTGTCTTATTCCCCTGTCCTTTTACCTGTAGTTTATTTAGTCATCAGGAATCGGTGTGATGGGGCTGCTGCTTTTTAACTATGTAGCTGATGGGTTTGTTGTGTTCACCCAGAAACAAATACCTATTTCTCATTCCATTTCCATTGCAGCTTCATTTTCATCTCAATGTTGCATTCCTCAGGAGCTGCACAATACATTTCTTTTGAGGAAAGCAATGAATGTATTTACTCTTTGCTTTACCTCTGCACAGGATACTGTGGATTTTCCTGTTCTTTATTTCCCTGTACATTTTATTAAAAAACTAAATTCATCAGGAAGCTAGAAGTAAATGCAACCACGAGTCAAGAAATAAACATGTACACATGCATTTGCAATAAAGGTCTTTCATTAGCATTATTTATTATAAATAGAATACAGGACAATAGCAGTGCAAACATTCGTAAGCCCAGTGGAAAACTAAAATCTCCTGACAATGAAAGATGGATATATCTTGTATTCTTTAAGATCACCAAGCTTCTCTCAAGTCTAATTCTACCCTGGTAGTTGACATAAGTTTCCAGACTTCATAGTGGAAATTGGATCTTTTTACAGTCATGAAGAAAAAAGTGAACCTGGAGTAGTCTTGACAGAATGAGTACATTTAACTACAGAACTGCTGTTTCATTTCAAACCACATAAAATAAAATTCCCCGACATTGATCTGTACCATTCTGTTGTTTCATCTCAGAGTCTCCACTCACAGGAGATACTGGATTCTTGTTTCCAGGCTCCCATCCTAATCCAGCAGTCGATGGGCTTGCCAGGCTCCCATAAATCTGTAGCAAAAGCAGTCTGGCATTGACATGCCCATTGCAGCTATTGTTATTTAGGTAGGTTGTAAGTTTATAGATCATCTGCTTCATTCATCTGTAATGACATTGTAATTGTACTCTGAATGAAATTCATTCCAGTTGTGCCAGAGCAATTGACAGGACTATTTTACCAATAGATGGGGTCAACAGAAAGAACACAGACATCAACAAAAAGAGCAGGCTTACTTTACTGTCTGTATTAAGGTAATACAGAAATAAGATAATGCATTTAGGTAAAACAATAGGTTTGTCGCATTCTAGCTTTAAGTAGCAAAGGAAATAAGCAAGGTAATGCACCTAATCATTACTACATAGGATTAGCTATAGTGATTAAGAAAGACAGATCACCAATTGCCCTAATACTTGACCATCATCCAGATCCACAATCGCTGGGGAGTCCCGGGTACAGCGAGGACTTGGAGAACCTGTCCCGGCAATTGGGAGGTCCTATGCAGTGTGTCCACTTGTAGGTGAGGTCTCCAAAGTCGCTGTAAGAGGGTCCAGCTTTTATATAGTTGAATAAACATCTTGTAAAACTTCAAATGCGGAAACACCCAGTGTCACCCTCCCAGCTGGATTCTGCCCAAAGCCTGGGCAGAGCTCAAGGAGGAATTCAAGGGGATTTCCATACCTATTTTGTCTTTGACCACATATTCCTCAACAAGGCCAGACAGCTGGTCTCACAGCCTTGCAGCACACCTCTGAATAAAGAAGGATTGTTCTGTCGGCTACTATTACACAACAAATGTTACAACTGTTACACAGCAAAGCTTTACAACAAAGCTTTTATAGATTGGTACCGATATATATATACACACACATTCATATTAAAATGGGTAGTAGTACATTGCATATGCGGTTAATACTATGCATATTATATATATATTGTCAGGTTGTGAAGTTCATCTAGAGGTCAATTTTGATTCAGGGCCTATTGTTCAGGCCCTAGCACTTCAAGGAGGCACAGTTTTACCCAGTGCTCCTCAAAAGGAACCTTATAATCCTGTAGGGTATCATTCTGTAATACGCTAGGCATCTCCAGTTTCCATGGGTGAGCTATCCATATTGTCAGACTACTGGCTATATTTGACTACCAGTGTGTTTTGGAAGGTATTCCTTTGCCAGTAGCCTGGACTATACTCCATGATGTGGTTTAAGGAGCAGAGGCTTACAGATGTTGTCCTATCAACATCCACAGCTTGACTG
The DNA here is from genome assembly GCF_000690535.1 of Cariama cristata. Classification (NCBI taxonomy): domain Eukaryota; kingdom Metazoa; phylum Chordata; class Aves; order Cariamiformes; family Cariamidae; genus Cariama; species Cariama cristata. The sequence continues at coordinate 21,578 of NW_009610620.1, forward strand.
GATCAACCTCCATCCTCAATGATAGCATTTAAGATGCCTGGGGAGTGGAGTGCTCCTGGATTGGATTAAATGAGTTTCTGTGTGGAGGACTAGCAAAGTGACTATTCTACTTATATCCTATTTTCAGGGCTAAAGAAGGATTTAAATGCTGCCTCAATTTTTGTGAAAGTTGTTAGCAAAGGCATGAGTCTTCTCCAGCAGCATAGTGCAAGAAAAAGAGAGGATATTTTCATATCCAAGTATTATAAATGTTTAAAGATGTTTCTAGAAGGACTACTTGGAGAGACAAGGTTATATCCTTTTTCCTTTCTAACTGTTTTCAAAATGCTTGGCTTTTTTCTAATAGCTTTTACACTTTTTTCATAAAAGAAAATCACATACCGTCAGTTATCCTTACAGAGAAAGCCTTATGTTTTGTAATAATATGCCCAATTTGCTGTACTATTTTTGTAATTCTGCCAGTGTTCAAGACTTCACTATTCATCGCAAAGTCAAATCCAATTTTTTCACTGCTTGATTTCTTCACTAGTACTACAATTAACATGTCCTTAATCCTGTTCTTACTTGTCTTCCTTTTTGTCAACATCTGGCAAGCCTATAGCTTTTGTGGTACTGTAGTTCTGCAAACATTTACAGTGAAATATTTTAGGCATATCTAGGTGACAACTCAGGATATAGAAACAGAGTAATTCCTCTTTACTTCAGCACTTCCCTTTTGTTGTTATTTGACTTCAACACAGTTCTTTCCACTGAGGAACCTGTACCACTTGTGGGCATCAGCATCTCCAATTGGAACTCCTGCTTTACCATCTGCTAGTGCAAAAGTGATGTGCTGTGCAAGAGTTATTCTTGGTACTCTTTTGAAGTGGTCTGTGAGGTTTACAATGTAAGTACAAAACTGGATTCTATCAATCCTGTAATGTAATATTTATTGAATAACAAAGCTAGTATTTTTACATGATTGTCTTATAAAAAGTTAACATTTCACCATCTGGTTACCAATGATTTTGTATTCAGGATTCAGTGGCATAATTCTCAACAAACTTTAACATTAAAATTTGGTCACAGTTAAACCACAACTGCACCTTATCTCTCAGAAGGTTAATGCACTGGTTGAGATACACACTGGCATGTGTATTCATTTTTTACATTCAGGACTTGTCACATCAGTACCGGAGTCCCAGTGTGAATTCAGATTTGTGATTTGCAATGAGTTAACCTGGAACTCTCTACAATTGTTCACTATTTCCAACTGGCTGTGCACACTTAGGCGTGTCAATAAATTTCTTTGTACCTCAAGTACGCTGTGGAATGGGGATTATGTGGTGTTTCTTAACTAGTCTTGTCTCTTCTCTATTACATTTCAAGGCCTGCAATTTTTTATGATCTCCAGGTACTACCAAAATACAACTAAACAGCAACAACAACATAGTTACAGTTCTAAGTCTGCAGTATATCTTTGCCAATTTGTTAGCTGCCAGAAAACTTATTTGTAGTGTATGTGTAGCAACTGTGTGGTTGCTCAGACAATTAACAATGAATGCTTTGCATATTTATAAAAGTTGATATAGTTTAAACATCATAGATGATCCTACTTATGTAAGATATTATCCATCAACAACAACAAAACTGTTAAATTCCTTGACTCTTAGATAAGAAAATCTTTAGTAATATATTTCTTGGTTTTTTTCCCCTCAGTGTTCATTGTTTGAAAATTCCTTTGACATAACATAATTGTACATCTTTTATTACAACCATTTTTATTTTTTCTATCCTCGCACTCCTGCTTTCAGTTTTTCTTTCCCTTTTTAATGCACAGCAGTAGCCACACATTATCTATAGCTACATTAGCAAGTATTGTGCCACAACACGACCATGTCTGTGAAAGCAAATGGTGCTAAGAGCATGATCCACATTATGGGAATTTCAAGCAAGCTTATTTCAGACTAGTTTTCATTTGGTCCCCTGGAGTAAATATTCATTAGTGGTTGCATCTAATGCAGTCCAGGAGTACAGCTGAAGGGAATCAAGTTTGTCCTCTCCATGACTGCTCTCATGGTCCATGGTAAATGAAGACTCCTGGGACATGGGCTTCAAAACTGCAGTCATCATTAAAACTAAAGTACTAATGCAGTTGCATAAAGTAATGAACATATGGGATTGTACTTTCTGGTTGCTAGGCAGATTTGTTTAAGTTTTGTGTGCATATACAAAGTTACTGCACAAACTTTGCATTCTAAAGCACAAAGATATAAAGCTAGTTTGCCAGCCAGGTTGAATCACCACTGGCTCTGGAGTAGTAAAAGACCACATGTGCATGTTAGAAGAGAAGGAGCAGGTCCCTAGACCGTTTTTCCTTCCACTATTACACTGCTGCAGATGCTGCCACGGAGATCTCTAAAGAACTGTCTGACAAGTCCATCCGCTCATTGATCGTTTCAGCATAGCAGGGAGGGTAATCAGTCACTAACAGGATGGATTTTGTCAGACTGATGTTAGCAGGGCAGGGTCTCAGAGCCAGTGTATCTTGCAGATAAGCTTAAAAAAGGCAGAAGAAAACACAGCAGTAATCATGTCAGCCTGTCAGATACCCAGCTCTCACACAAAACAACAAGATCCAAGATGGTCAAAGCTGAGTGACCCAAAAAACTCTTCCTGAAATTGTTGTACATAGCCTGACAGTTATGGACAAGCCCTGCTTTAATGGAATGAAGCCACTGCAGAGGGGAGAGTAATGTGAAGAGAAAATTACCATGTGAAGAATTTATATTTGATTCTGACACTTTCTTTTTCCATGTAATTATTAATGTGTTTTTTAAAAGTGCATTAAAATTTTATTCAGATTAAGATGAACTATAAGAACAGGAATAAGAGTAATGCATTGAAAGATCCTGTGTTGACAGTCAGTTTTAGGCAGTAACCTTAATCAAGGTTAATGTCATTTCAGTGCCTCATCTCAGATCCTCATTTTGTGTCTTAGGCAAGCCTGGCATTTTTGCTTTTTTTCCAAGTAATCTGTTTTATTTGTGATATGTGCTGCAGACTAATTATTCAGGCTTATCACATGTTTAAATAGCATCTGTGGTGGAACTTCATAAAATATTTATTAATAAATGTAAAGTACCCAAGATCTAAAAATATTTTTGCACGATTTTATTTAAAAGCAACAATGTTTTATATGGACCTTCATACCAAGTTTTCAATAATATAAGTACCTGAGTTTTTTACTGTTGCTATAGAAAAATCCATGGCAAGTAATTCTACTGCTAGGAATCACAACAAATAGTTCATTTTCTTTTTAATCTCTGCAAGATCCCATTACGCTGTGCATGTGTACATTACATTGTATTAATTCTAGCTCATTGGATGAGTTTTATTACAGAATGGTTTCCAATATAAGCCTCCTGATTCTGCTGCATAGTACATCCTACTTAGATAATCTATTTGGCTGCACCATTGATGTACCCTGCTGACATTATGTAGTCCTATACCCTTAATACTTTTAGCTGGTCACTGATACTCCTCCAAACGTAGAAGCAACCCAACTATGCATGGTTTGATCCTTTTCGTAAGGAGAGGGCACATATGAGAGTTCTCAAGTATTTCAGTCATTGAAGATCAGGGTCTAAATTTGCAGTCTCCTTTTCTGGCAAAAATTCAAATCTTCCATTCAATATGCTGATCTGCCAGACTTTGTTAGATGAGTCATCCTAATTATGCAAGTGACCTTACTGACTGTGTCACACAGCTATGCGATTTAAGAAAGATTAAAAGATTTGGTCATACATTGGGAGAGGGTAGAAAAATGGCTGCATTTAATTGAAAATGCAGGAAATACTGGAACGAAGGAATGTTGTAGCTTTTGTACCTAAAGCAGACTGTAAGAAAAATTTTTGTTACCATATTTTCTAGGAGTAAAATAAGTTATGGATTTAATTTATTCATTTTCACTGTGTAGTATGTACTTTGGAAACAGCACCATCAAGTGGATGGAAAGACAGAGTTAGGTTGCTTTTAGCTCCATTTTCAAAGAAAGACAAAATAAAATTAACAGTTGTGTTTACTTTACTATGGTCAAAAAATTTATTCTTGGCCAGAACGGATAACTAATGCATTTTGTCTACAAATACAATTAACGTTATACTGGCATTTCACTCTGTCTGAATTGTACAGGTAGTCACCATGTTCTGTGTTAGATACGAACATCTGAGTGTTGACCAAGTACTACCACATGTGTTTGACTAGGCTAGACCAGTGAGTTACAGATATGCTATCAGATAATTCTTGTTTAAGAAAGTTTCACCTCATGCAAAAGGGAATTTTGCAAGGTGATGTGCTGTAGAAAAAAGGGACCTTCCATCTCCTTCTAGTAATTGCTTTTTTGACTAGCTATTAATATGGATTAACCTTTTTTGGAGCTGCATGTTTTGTTGAATGGAAGTTACCCCACAAGGCCGAAATGGGATGTATTCCCAGGCAAATATGTTGGGGATGAGATTTTGGGGGGCCTTAAGCATGGATAGGAGTGACGTGTGAGGCAAAAATACACAGATGGTCAAAATCTCCTGTATCCATCTGATTATTTTTTAATCACAGTACATTCTGATTATAGCTTTGACTTTGCTCTGTCTTTGCTACTGTTTTCTACTGCATATCAAAAACTTTTGTCTGTTCTAAAAAATATTAAGCAATGGTCTAAGCTGCTCATCTGCTAAAAGCTACCCATATTTATCCACCTCTGTTGTTTACTGTCATTAATAGCAATTGCATTTCACAATCTGACCTTGAAATGACAGTTTATGTGCATAAATTCTCCCTCCCTCTAACACACATATAAACACATAGTATTCGTGAACACAAACACTAAATCAAAAATCTACTTTAATACTGGAAAAATACAAGTGTGAAGAAAGAGTACTTAAACATACTGGAAATGTTTGTGTAAAATATTTTTTTTTCATGTTAAATTTTGCAAAATAATATCTGCATCCTTTCAGGTTTTTTTTCCCCCTGGTAGCACAAAAAATGGCAAGTGCAACTGCACAGTTAGAACAGAGGCATTGTGTAATTATAGTGCTGTTCCATTACAAGAATAATAGAATAAACACTAGGAATTCTGTTTTCTAATAAAAACAAATATGCAGTTGGCTCACTGTAAAGAATTATTTGATGTACCTATAGAAAGTATCTGGAGACCATTTGATGCAAAACTGTTGTGCCTCCCACTTGGCAGTTAATTTTAGGAATATGTTCTATGCAAAGCTCTGTGTTCAACTGAGAACCTGTTTTCTGTTTCCCTCCTCCTCTGTGAGCATGAAGAGAGTTATAGTATTGAAGACGGAGAAAGGATGCTTTGTCCGACCTACAGGCGGCTGTGTTTTTGGGGATGAGTGAATATTGCCCAGGGACATTATTCATTAAAACACCTAGGAATCCTTCAAGATAAAAGGCACTATAGATTAACTTATGTTAGAATTCTGTACCGCATCTGAGTCTGCATTTTCTGAGGAGCGTTGATAATGTTTCTCATTACTGTAAGCACATTAGATCTTCTAACCTTATATTCAGGCACTGACACAAAAGAAACGTAGCTTATAAGTACTTAGATCCTCTTTTACCAGCTTTCTCTAGGGGAACATGCATTTTGCTTACCATAATGAGGCCCATAAAGAAGAAAAATGATGTGGCCTAGTTAGATAGGGAATCACATTACAGTAACTTTTCATCAGAATTAGAGTAGTTAGAGACTACTATATTATAGCAGTAGCAGGTAACTCTGCTACTGTTAAGAGCCAGCTGTCAACATTTCTGTTATAAACTTCATTTTTCAGGGGTTTATAACTCCTCTGAAAATTCCACTCGTGGTGAAGCTTAGTTTAGAAAGGCTAAGTGAGGGAGCAATCTTTTGAAAATGAAGTAGAGGGGCAAATAAAAGAAACCTGAAATCCATGCCTTCTCTGGTGGACTGCTGTTTTCCCATTTTGTTTCCTTTACCTTAGTATGGTTGCTTTAGTTTTAGTATAAAGGACTTGCAAACAGATTTTTCAAAAACATTTCAGTGTTATACTGAAGTGATTACTGTGTAGTTAGAATCCAGCCTCAGCTGCAATGAGCAGCTTTACCAAGCACTCTTAAAAGGTTACAGAAACGTTTGACTCCCCTGGGACAATCTGTTAACAAAAGAAAAAAATAAAGAAAAAAGGAAAACAAACCCAAAACCAAAACAGTACAGGACTAAAATGAGATTATGGAGATGACTTCTTTGGTCTTTCTGACTCGGTCAACTTTTCCTGGCCCATCTCATCTCCACCCTGTTTCTTCATGTAGAGCTCCCCTACACATTGAATTTCTGTGGGATGTAGAATGCAGCAGAGCATTTCTAAGACATTTGATCCATCATTGCCAAACAGAAGTGAAATCTGTGCAGGGAATAGTCATTAAATAGACTGTAGAAAATAGTAATGGTAATTCAATAAGTGCCATTTTTAACTCTGAAGAGAGTGTCTTACCCTGGCATTAGAGGGCAATGAAGGTGCTGCTTTTCCAACAGGACATTAAACTAATAGCCACTTCTAGGTACTGGAGTTTCCACTGAACTCTTCTTCCAAGACCCTGACTGTTAGCCTTAGTGTCATAGCCGAATTTCATGTCAAGTAATTATAAGCACTAACAATCAATGAGTGAAGAGTGAAAAAATAAAGCTATGAGTTTTCATTTAAATTCCAAAGCAAATTTATGACGTTTTTTATGACATGAAAAACAGTTCTATGTTCCACTTTGGAGGAGGCAGCGTGGTGGTGGCGAATGAAGGTCCTCAGTTGCTCAAGGGCATTGTAACCCAATTTTACACGCTGTACTAATCATCAGTATGATTATATGAGAAATACAGAAATAAGGAAATGTAGAAAAAAATGTCCACGTATTTTATTCACATGCAAAATGAAAAGGATGGGAAAGGTATCTGCAAGATGTTCAGCTTGCTTGTGCTGTCAAACATTCCTGATCCCTTGCCTTTGCATTTTGGCTTTCTCTGTTTCAAGTATTAACACTTCTTTATTATCAGCAGTGCAGGTGAACACTGGGAGTATGTGTGATTCACTGAAGCAAGCTGCTGGTGCCTTTTCAGAATAGGCTGAAATTACTAATTGAATTTTGTGTCATGTATCTGACTACTGCAAATCAGATATTCCACTGAAGGATGATACAACTACCTGAAAGGAGGTTGTAGTGAGGTGGGTGTCAGTCTCTTCTCCCAAGTAACAAGCAATAGGACAAGAGGAAATGGCCTCAAGTTGCACCAGGGGAGGTTTAGATTGGAGATGAGGAAAAATTTCTTCACCAAAAGGGTTATCAAGCATTGGAACAGGCTGCCCAGGGAAGTGGTTGAGTCACCATCCCTGGAGTTATTTAACACACATGTAGATGTGGCATTCAGGGACATGGCTTAGTGGCGGACTTGGCAGTGCCAGGTTAACGGTTGGACTCAATCTTAAAGGTCTTTTCCAACCTAAATAAATCTATGATTCAATGATATAATGCCTGCTCCAGAGAATAGTGAGGTGTCATACAAGATTGCCACTTGGTGTTTTCTTTGATAATCTTCCATCTTCTGGAAACATGATGATGTTTCTGTAGCCTGGTTTCCCACCAATCTCTGATGACAGCATCCTTCACCTGGGATATTTGATTCTAGGTCCATCCATTTCTCTCAGTATGGAAAAACCACACATACAACATGTTCCTTTTGTAGGCTGCAGTTTCTTTGCCATTCCCGCAACTGAGTTTGTATCTTTCCATTGTATCAAGCAGACTTTTTTCTGCATTTTATATTTATTTAAATTGTAGTTAAAATTAATGCAAGATAAAAAAGAACATGCAGCAACAAGATGAACAATAATTTTAGTCGTGTTGTTTTATGTATACTTTATATTGTTGCATGCCACTCATTGATTGTGCCTTGAGTCAAGAAATAGATGAATCATCATCTCAAATTTTTCCTGTCCTTCTTTTTTATGATTCTCTGTTCTTTCCAGGACAGTAAGTGGGAATAATTAATTGCCCAATTTCTTTGCTGGATGTTCAAATAGTTACTCACAGTGTACCTGGCAGAAAAAGTATCTCATCATTACTACGTTTTTTCAACTTTTTCTTTTGTGTGTGCTCATTGCAGTTAGAGAGACATGAAAGGGCAGATAGTTTTTTTGTCTTTTATTTTTTACACCCATCTTGACGTTGACACAAAGAAATACAAATGTGAAACACAAGGGCACATTATTCTCTCTGAGAGTTAGGAAGCTGAAGATATTTTAAGATTATCAAAATCACTTTTGGTTGCTTCCTTGCTGTTATGACAACACCTGATAATTGTTGCTTGTTGTTCAAAGGCCAGTATGGATTTACAATCTCTTATGTAGATTTCCACCATAAACTAAAAATCTTTTCTGAAACAGTCACTTAGGCATCTAAATTATTGCTGATAGCTTGACAATCGAACCAGAATAAAAATTGAAATTACCATTAACACAGTAATTTCAGCCTCCATTTTGATAAGCATTTTGTATTGCTCGAGTTCTGAAAAATAAAATTAGCACTGTACAGGTGGAAAAAAGCTTTTGATAAAACCCTTCTCACAAAAGAAGTTTTTGAACATACTTCTAATCAAATCAGAATCAACAAAATTTTTTAATGTTTTTTTAAATGGGGTTTTTTTTTGTAGTTTGAGTGATATATCAAACCATGTATAGTAATAATCATCTCTGACATGAGGAATAACAATCACTTTAGGGAGGAGAATTTACATTCTTCTGGGAAATGTGTATAAACCCAAGTGGTAAGATCTATAGAAAAATTAACCAAACAGATTGTTCTAGCATGTCAGATAATGCGTATGAATGAAATGACTGCTTTCAAAGATAATTCCATCTATTAAAACAACAAACAAACCTTTTCTTTGATTTATAATAAAAATATATTCCTGGCTGAATGCTATGAGCAGATTTATGTCTATGAGAATATATTTAAATACTTACTCAGTCTCCAATTCTGAGTTGAAACCTTATGTTTTTATGTTGGGAGACTAAGAAATTGCCAGAACAAAAGGATTGGAATAGATTTGTTTTTTCCTGTTTCTGCAACTCCTGAATGGGGTAATGTTATCAGCAGAGATAATAACAGCTTTAAATGACTTGGAATTTATTTGGTTCACAAAATCAGATGGGAAGATTGACAGCATCTTAAACAGCAGCAGTCAGTGAGGATGTGGCTTGAGTATTGACAGAAATGATTTTTCAAGTAATGAAGAAGGTTACGTGATTAAGTTTCCTGAAGCATACATTGCCTGCCGTGTGCACTTACTGTATATTGTCACCCTTCTGAGTCACAGAAGAGCTTCACTTTTTTTTTTTTCAGAAGCAGGATCAATAGGATTAAGGGATTTGCACTCAAAGCTTGCCTGTGGCTTCTTGTTAAGCATGTCGTGTGCTTTATAGCTGCGTTTGACTGGCTTTTTGCACCGTTCCATGGTATTAATCACCCAAATAATATTCCTACATTCTGATGTTTTGGCCAGGTTTTTTCTATTAGTACTCTAAAAAATAAGATATTTAAAAAGCAGTGACAAGTCAAACTCTGAAATTCGTGTTTAGAATTTTACATAATAGCCTGCTCCTCAGAAATTCTGAGTACTCTTCAACTTTCATAGCAACTGGTGATGCTCACAACTTTGTTTTTTCTTGTTAGAAAAGTTGACTGTAGCTGTTCTGCAGAAGACCTACAGTCTTTGTGTGTCAAACAGTATACACAGAGATGTCTGCACAGCCAGATGGATAATGTAGTTTGGCGCACACATTAAGTCAGATATGCTCCTTGCAGGTCAGCTAACAGCCCATCAGAACTCATTGGGTAAGCTGATGATTGTGCAAGCCAGATGTATTTTGCAAGACATGATTTGCATGAAATGGTAAAGTGTACTAGTGTGCTACAGTTTAATGGGCTTCCACTGAAGTGTGGAGTTTAGACATTTTATCTCTAGTCTTTATTGTTGCTGATCTAATGGATTGGTATAAAGTCACAACAAAAAGAAGTGATTACTGAAGAAGCTGAGGAATCAAGTCCTTTGCAGAGCTGTACATAAAGCACATAAAATGCCAACTTTGAATGATCACACATAACATTTCATTGCACCAGTTCAACAGCAAGCAAACCTACTTTAGGTTTATCTTACCTACTTTAATCCAATTTATAACTTCTATATCTGCCCTTTTTTTTGTAGACAGAGGCTGTTGAGACACACAGCTAGATTCTTGAGAACAGTTACTACACGTACAGGGGTTTGTGTAAGAGGAGAGGGAGTCAACTAAATCTGGAGCAATACACATTGGTAGGCCCCCATCCCTACAGATAGTAAAAAAGAGGGAAAAAAAAAAAGAGGAATTTGTTACTTCTGTGGTATATTTTTAAAAGGTTTCCTATTGAGGCGTTTATAAAAAAGATGCAGCATACCTGTAGCTTTGCAATTGAGTAGTTCATTAGAGAGCTAATTAGATGAAATGCTTGATCAGTGATGCGTAAAATATGTCAGAACTTATCTGAGCACTGGTTTAAGAATAGGCTTATCCTTTTCCTAGGATGGAACAGAAATAGACTCCAAAAGCAGAAAGAGCTGTTTCTCAGGAGAATTTGGCTTAAGAAATTCAATATTAAAGAAATTAATTTAACTCAAGTTTATTGTTTTGGACCTGAATTAGTGGACATGAATTAAGCATTGTCATCCTATCCAGGGAAAGGAAAAAGCATGTAATTGTATGTAAAGGAGTCTGGGAGGACAAGGACTGCATAGGACAGTTTTGTTGAAACTCAATATATGTGGATTTGAATATTTGGTACTTGAAAACAGACAGGTAATAGTGGCTGAAATTGTAATAGAAATGGGCATTGGTGCTAGCTCAGTGAGAATATATGTACTGGAAAAACTGGGCATGAGAAAAATCATGGTTATATATACATTCTCAGATATTTTATAAAGGACAAAAGGACATAGGAATCATTGAGAAGAGTGAGGTATCCATCTACTAAAATATTAAACTTTCTCTGATGTTCATAGTCTAGCAAACTGGAATTACTTTTGCAATGACACTATTCAACGGCAAAAATGGTCAGCTAAAGAAAGTAAGAAACATTTTTCCTAAAATTGTCATACAGACTTTTAATGAGAACTTTTGAGGTGCTGTGCAGTTACTTTTTTAAGGACACAATCAACGATTTTGGAAATATGAGACCATTGTGGAAAAAATAAAATAATTATATTCACAATTGAGTACAGATATTCATCCAGGGAATTACACAGAATAGATAGCAGATAGTAATTACTTTTCTGATTTATGCTGTGTTAGTTACCTGATGCCCAAACTGAATGGATGACTTTAGTTGTGTTAGTGATGCAACAGCAGCAGTGATGGTCAAATTAAAGTTAGCACCATGACAGAAGTAGTACTGGTTAGAAAGTATAAACAGGCAGTGGTACTGATAATAATCAGATTTTTTTTTAAAGTTATTGTCATCTTTGATTGGGAAGAAAAAATTTTTTAAAAAAATAAATTTGGTAGAAATATTGGAGAAAAAGCAGAACTGATGGGGTACATACATGCTTTATGCTAAGTGAAACCAGAAGTTTCCTGTTCTTGTAACAGGTGTCTCAGTGGTTTAGTGTGTTGATTCTTTCAGTTTCAGTTTCCATCTTTCTTTTTTTTTCCATATGGCATGTTCTTCAGGAAGGAATATTGTAAATTTGATTTAAAACTTGCTGTTATGAGTGACCTTTGTATAATTATCAAGTGTTACTGGCATTATGATTGCACTCTCTGAATTAAGTTAATTTCTTTTTGGACAGTTATAATGTGGCTTTAGCTTAGCAAATATTGGACAAATTGTGACATGTGTACACTTGTATTCCCTCGCATTTCAGATGATGCTCCATGCCATCACAATTTGCAGGATAGGATCCATCAATTAAGTTACTAGAAGATTATTAAATAAATGCAATAAAAATGAGTCTAATATTCAGTACTTCTAGCTGTGTGATGTGTATTACAGACTAACACCTGCATCTGTGCAGACACCCATTGATGAGACTGCTATGTACATGAGCAAAAGAGCTTGCCTTTCTACTTCATAATGCAGAAGAGTTCTTGAAAAGAAAAAAGATTTTTTTTAGATTACAAAATTAGTAAGAAAACTATTTGAACAGGAAGATTGTTTGAAATTTAAACTGTTGCAGAACATGTTCATTTTTGCCTATATTAAACTTTGCCTGTATTTTTGTTTGGGTTTTTGTTTGTTGTTTTGTTTTGTTTTATTATTTTAATTTTAAACAGACTGGGGAAAAAAGAAAGAAGAGCCGAAGTTCTTGTTTCTAAGGTGAAAATTAGAGTTGTTGGTGTAGAACATTTGGGCTGTGATAAAAATGGCTTGAAAGGTCCTGAAGGGAAGCATGTGTTATTTCAAAATATAAGGAACTGTGAGAAAATCCAAATTAAGTAATTCTATATGCTTTTCTCTCTCTTCACTTGGGATGAGTTGATATTACTAGTATTAGTATATTTTAATAGTAAGGGAAAAGGGAATGATACAGTCAGCAGTGTTCTGGTTGTCTGTAAGCTTTCTTTGACTTTTTAGTGACAGTTTTTTCTGTCATCTTCAGAGTGAAGGTTATGACTTTCCAGTAGAATTATAGACTAATTTAGTTTGGAAGGAACCTCTGTAGCTTACCTGGTCCAGCTCCATGTTCAAGGCAAGTGAACTTAGATAAGTAAAAAGAGACCAAATATATAGTTGAATTCCTGTTACAATACTTTTTAGTTGCCTTTATCTTAATTTTTGTTGAATTTTATCATTACCTTTTTCACATGTTCATTATGTGCAGAGCACATTTATACTATCTATAGAGGTAATAAAAACAGGCCCAGTCTGGCCATGGTCATTGTTACACAAGATTATCAACTCTACAATCCATTTTTCAATGGGCCACTGAGTCGACTGCTTTGACTATTGGCTTGGCAGATTAATATGACTGCTGTGTTAGCTGTCATAAATTGTTCATCATAAGTGCAGGATTGTTACTTATAGTTGATGGCACAAAGTCAGTAGTGCCCTAAGCAAAATCTCCATTGGAATGCTATTCTGTTCTTGTAGCTCAGTAGGTGTCGAGAGATCTTCCTGTATGAGGTCAGGCATTTTGGATAAGGATGATGAACAACCAGCAAAGAACTAAAAATGCAATCATTTGAAAGATGCTTCACATTACTAGGCCACCCTGAAGACGACTGGGGAAGGCTGACAGAAACAAGGCTTCAAGCGACTAGGAACAACTGTAACAAAAAGCCATGTTATTTTCATAGGTGTTAGTGACAGGAAGTAAATGTCATTTCTAATAGCAGCATCTCAGAACAAGGTGCAGGTTTTTCATTACCTAAAGAAAACGCATATCCTATTATAGCAAAAATAAGTTGTCAGAATTACCTTGTCTTTTTAATCTAGACCTCCTAGCCCAATCACTTTGCCCTTTCAAGAATCAATGGAAGTTTGCATTGCTATAGAAATTCATGATGCAAAATTTGTTCCTAGATCCAGCTACAAGTAAGAGGAGGTAAAAAATTTCACATTAGGAATTGTGAGGAAAAATAAGCAGAATATTCCTTTTTTATCTATAAAAGTTTGAGTTTGGGTATAATAAAGAGTAGAAAGGTTTATCAGATATTATGGTAAGAAAACCTGTGGAGGGTTATTATTTGATTGTGGATCATCTGGATGCATTTATCAAAGAGAAGTCCCTGCAACACATTTTATAAATTATTCTTTTGAAAGCATCGAGTGGGAAATCCCTAGCTGCAATTTACTAAGGCATTTAAGAAATCACTTTATATAGATGGTAAAAATATTCAAAAGACTAATCTGACTAAATCAATCTGAAAATACCAATGACTAATCAGCAAGATCAGCAAGTTACAAATTATGAGCAGCTCAAAGATGCAGAACTTGATTGGATCTCAGTGACAGAGGGCAAATATGAATGACAAGGCTTTGGGAATTAGAGATATAAATGCAGGTGCACAAAAGATCAGGTTCGTAACCTGTTTTCAAATGTATTGGCTGATATACATTATAAATAATTTGGAAGAAGAAATGTATAGTAAGGCAAAGAAATATGCTGAGGAAACAAATCCAAGGCAGGATGGTCAATACAAAGGGCAGGACAGTTACAGCAACAAGAAAGGAGGTTATGTCACAGGCAAGCTAGTTATTAATGAATTAATGTTCAAAGATTTGATGTTTTCATTTAGAGAAGCCTGGAAAAGTTCAGGTGACTGCAAAAAGGAACCTAAATACGAAAGCCTGCAAAACTCTGGAAATGTAAAAAGACAAATCTTCTTGTAAATTTAATGAGCATTTTTTATTCCCTGCCATAATGGCTAATTTAGCTCATAATCAGAAAATAACTTTTCATATCTATCTAAGATGGGGAAAGATTTGAAAGGTGTGATTCAAAACCAATGATCCTATTTTCTTTACACTTGAAAACTCATCCTCTGAGTTGTGTTTGTTGCACTACAGTATAAGTAATAAAACAATTCCAGAAAAAGAAAAATAGATCTCATCTGAGTATAGATTTTTTCCTATTGTTAATCTTTAATTAGTTTATTAAGAATTTTTTACTGAAATAAACATCATTACACTTCTGTCAGAAGTACTATTTATGTTATGGTGGAAAGGGAGCTAAAAGTGATAAATAGATAAAAAACAGACCAAAGTAAAAATGAAAAATTCTCCTCAAAGTGAAGGCAAAATGTAGTAGCACGAACCTGCTTTATTCTTAAATACTTTTTATGATTTTGAGTGACTAATCATTACACACACATAACAAAAGGTAGAAATATGGTTCAAGTACCTATTTAAACCAATCATTTGTAGAAGTATTCAGTGCCATGTTCTTAGTAAATCCAAATATAAAGGGTACAATGGAAGGTTACTATTGATTTGTCATTCATTGTTCTCAATTAACTTTTTTTGTCATTACTTTTTAGTCCCCTTTCTGATGCAGTTTACTTTTCCTTTTTATCTTATTGGAAGTTTTTATTCCCATAATGTACTGACAGATACATAAAAGATCAAAAAAGAAATTTAATTTGTGACAGTTCTGTCCCCTGTGTTGTGGTACAGCAATACAGCACTGAGTAAACAGGTTTTTTTCTGTGGTTGGACCATTTATCAGAAAACTTTCATAGATAGGCAGAATAATAACAAAAAAGAAACCTTAAGGTTGCTCTTCTTAGAGTAATAATCTTCTGGGTTTCCAGATCTTTTCTATTTAACATTTGAGCGGGAACATCCCAAAATGCTTTTTTGGTACTTTCTCTCTCTGAAATACATACATCGTGATATTTGTTTTCTGTAGCTGCCACTTTTTTCCCCCACTAATTCTACTACAGGCTTAAATTTTTTTTTATGCTTATTTCCATGTAAACTATTGTAAAATGTTAGATAAAAGGTGGTTTTCCACTAACAAAATGAGATTATGTTTTTTCTTAAAAAAATATTGTCTCTCTATTTCATTTACTTATCCTAATGACTTCAGGATGTTCTAAAGTCTAAGGCACCTATATATATCTCAAAAGCCAATTTGTATTCCTAAGAGGTCACCCTGAAAGAACAGGAGGAGTAGAAAACAACCTATTTAAACATTAATTCACTTTCTCTGAAACCCAGTCATGAAATTCTACACATTTTTCTTCATATCTTCATTAGCAAACAGGTAGTTAACATATCAGTTGAGTAGGCAACTTTTGCCTGTAGCCATTTTACTGCTTCAAATGTTTGTGTTACTAAAAGCTCCATAAATAAATAACATATTCAGGCTAGATGTCAGTACACAAGTAAATTAAGAGCCATTTCATCTGCTTCCATATAACCTGTTTTAAAATCTAGAACTTGTCAGGTTTGTCCCCAGTCATTTTACTGAAGCTCCTTATCTAAATCTTATTACTAATATTTCTGCAGTGCTGTTTTCTGTCATCCTAACTACATTTTCTCTCCATACATCATTTCTTTCACCATTCCTGGGACAGATCTTAAACACTGAGGATGTAGTATTGTGAGGGTTTTGTTCATGTATTCAGTAGAAGTTGTGCTCAACATCAAACAGAAAAAACAAACCCCAAACCTTTAATTATGAAGAAAGAGTTGTAGGTACTTTTCTTACAAATCATAATTCCGTACTTTTAAGGACTTATGATTCTAGGTGAGGATGTCAGTCTTAGAACATTTGAAATCATAATTATATTAGCAGTCCTGAAAATAACTTCTGCTTGATAAGACACCTCTATATTGGATTTAAAGTGCTTTTTGTGAAGATGAGTGCTACTTAACATATACAAACAAACAAGCAGTATCTCCTACACTTTCATTTTATGTTGTAATAATTTTGGAGCGACAACAAATAACAGGATTTCTTCCTCACACAAAAAATCATTGGATTAATCATGATGTAGAAATTCCTACAAGGTAGTACGACATCTGCAAGTAAGATGCAAAGTGCAGCATACACCTGTGCAGAAACCCATCAAGCCTTTAGAAATTATGTCCTTTATTATAATACTGACAATTTCAGAATGTACATATATTTAAGTACATGCACACAAATTATTTTCAGAAAGAAGCATTTCTGTCATCAAACAGAATCATAGAATCATTATGGCTGGAAGAGACCTCGAAGATCATCAAGTCCAACCTTTTACCCAACACCATCATGCCTATTAAACCATGTCTTGAAGCACCACATCTAAATGGCTTTTTTGAACACCTCCAGGGATGGTGAGTCCACCACCTCCCTGGGGAGCCCGTTCCAATGCTTAACGACTCTTACAGTGAAGAAATTCTTCCTAATATCCAACCTGAATCTCCCCTGGCACAACTTGAGGCCATTTCCACTTGTCCTATCACTAGTTACTGGGGAGAAGAGACCAACCCCCACCTCGCTACACCCTCCTTTCAGGTAGTTGTAGAGGGCAATCAGGTCTCCCCTCAGTCTCCTTTTCTCCAGGCTAAACAACCCTAGCTCCCTCAGCTGCTCCTCATAAGACTTGTTCTCCAGACCCTTCACCAGCTTTGTTGCTCTTCTCTGGACATACTCCAGCACTTCAATGTCCTTCTTGAAGCAAGGGGCCCAAAACTGAACACAGTGTTCAAGGTGCAGCCTCACCAGCGCCAAGTACAAAATACTTGCAATACACCTGAGTTTCAGAGTAGCAGTATAAGATTAGAAATAAATCACCATGCTAACCTTTGCTGAGATGATCAGCATGACTCATTGAAAAATGTAAGATAATTATTTTTTATTAGAGGCAGAGTATTTTCATACAAAGCAAAAATAACGTCACAGCTGAATGGATTGTCTCAGAGTATACCTATGACTAGTACAGATGTTCTAGTGTATGCAGTGATTTTTAAATATTATTTTTTAAACATAAGTATATAAGGAAAAGTGTACATACAGCTACTGAGAGCCTTTTGGTTTTGAGCCACCTTCTTTCACTGCTGATTGGGAAAAACATCATTTTCTATTTCATCTCAAATTAGAGATGGCAGTTTTCTGCCATTATTTGTTTCCTGCAGGATGTCATGAATACAAACTTCACAGACCTCCTCTAGTATTGGACTTCCAACAGTCCAGCATCATTAGAAAAATAAGATGCGGTCATATTCATATTTCCATTGTGCCAAGGATTTCTTTGAAATATTACTGTCAGAGTTTTGACCCCATATCTCTCTATCTCATTCATATTGCTTCTGAATATACAAATAACTAATATCCTTCTCAATAGCAGAGTCAGAGGGAAGAAAACAGTCCATAGTATTTCTTCATTTTACATATATACACATACACATTAACAGATACATGTGGAGTGAAAAATTGCAAGGTTCATGGCTTCACTGACCCATAGGCAGAAATCCCATCAGCTCTGAGGAGCTACAGGATTTTACTCCACAAATATGTGTCCCAACCTGTATTTTATTTTTACTTGCATGCTTTGCCTCATTAATTAGTAGTATAACACCCTGTAACATCAAAGATGAAACACCAGAAACTACCTTTTGCTCTGACATCGGAGACCCAGACATTTTGTTCAAATGTGTAACAAATAGCAACACAAAATTAACATCCTTCCAATTCTCAGAGGCAGTTCTGGAAGAAGCATACAAAATGTCTTTGAGCCTATCCACACTTCCAGCTGAGCTGGCTGTGGTAAAATACACAGCATAAAGAATTTTAGTTTGAAACAAACTCCATTAATGTTACCTACTCATTTGTTAATATATACTGTTAGTGTTATCCTCAAGTGCTGTACCCAGCTATTTTTGTATTTTTACCAGAGAAGATGTGATTATCATAATAATTATGACATTAAACCTTTAAAATGAATGTACTATTTCAACTTGTATAATCATCTAAAAGGGTGTTTTCTTTGAGTCACAGAAGAATCAAAACTTATCTTGTAAACTGTCTGGGATAGATCTTTATGTTCTGAGGCTTTTTTTCCCATCATTACTTTAATATTTTAAAAAAAAACCCCACCACTCTTTGGGATACGTCCACCTCAATTCCACCCACACATCCAGCAGAAGCTCAAAACAGCAAACAAATTAAACTTGTATTTTTAAAAAATACTTTAAAAGCTCTGCTGGAATCCAACACAGCTATAGAATAATTATGGAGGAGGGAGAAGATACCATGCTCTTCAAATGTATTTGAGTAGCTAATTATTAGTTATTTGTAAAATTGGAAAACACATTTCATTTGAAGTTATTTAACTTCATGAAGTTATGTATTTAAATAACATCAAAAGTAGCACTTGTCCATTTTTTCTTGTATTTAATATCTGGATATTTGTGTACTGATCAAAGCTACAGATAGCACTCTTCTGTAGGGAATTAGTGCGGTTTCACTAACAGCATCAGACATCTATCTATACCATATGTTAGACAAATAGTAAAATGCTGCTGTATTTCTATTTCTTCCCCAAGGGTAGCCATTTTAAAGATTTATTCTCTACCACCCACTCATTTTCTTGTATTCATACTAAAAACCACCTCTTCTTCTTACTGTGTTCAACCTAATCAGTATCAATACCCTCATACCATAAGCTCTCAAAAAGCAGTATAAGATAGATAGAATATCTGTTATGTCTTAGTTAAGAGAACAGCAAACCTTAAGTATCCAAGCCTTAATTATGTATAGGGAAAAGTTAGAAAAAGTAGTTTTTGCTTTCATCTAAATACTCATCCTGGAGGAAAAAAAGGATTTTGAAAGCTTTGTAAATAATAATAGTAAGCAGCTTTTCAAGGAAAGGGAATACATAGGTTTTGTGCATAGTTTCAACATAGTAATTGCTACTGCAAATTCTAATTACTCACATAACTAGAACAGTTGCTTATTTTCTTAAAGTTATGGTGAGTGTACCCATTAGCTACATACATAAACCACAATGTATTTGGCATATCACATACAATTCAGGGAAGAATATTGCACTTGTGCCTTAATACATAATTCATGATATGTTGTGGTGGCTTGACCTTGGCAGGCTGCCAGGTGCCCAGCCAGCTGCTTTTAACTCCTCTACCTCAACAAGACAAAAAGAAAATGTAAGACAAAAAAGTTTGCAGGTCAAGCTAATGACAGGGAGATCACTTACAATTACCTTCATAGGCAAAACAGACCCAGGGATAGTTAGCTTTATTTATTAATTACTAAATAAACTAGATTTAGATGGTGAAAAACAAAGGCAAAACTAGAAGCACCTCCTCCTCCCCATCCCCCACCTTTCCCAGGCTCCATTTCAGTCCTTCACTCCCAACTCCTCCAAGTGCCAGAGGGAGATGGCAGACATGGCTGCAGTCACTCCTTCCTCCTTGCACTTTTCCGCTACTCCAGCACAGATCCTTCTATGCACTGCAGTCTTTCAAGAGACACCTGCTCCAGCATAGGCTCTGCAGTTCCTTCAGGAAACATCCACTTTGGCAGAGAACCCTTTATAGGCTGTGGCGTGGATACCTGCTCCAACAAATCTCTCTACAACCTGTATGGAAACACCCCAGTATGATAATCCTCTCTACAGGCTGCAAAGGAATCTCTGCCCTAATACTAGAAACATCCCCTTTCTCTCCTCTGACTTCAATAGTCCCAAGACCACATCCTCACCACCCAAATCCTATTTCACCTTTCTTAAATACATTTTCCCAGAGACACCACTGGCTTTGTTAATTTGCTCAGCTGCAACAGGTCCATTACAGAACCATCTGGAACCTACTGTGTCCAGCTCAGGGCAGCCCTAATCTCTCCTCACAGAGTCCACCCTACAGCTTCCCCACTACCAAAACTGCCTGGTAAACCTAATGCATGTATGTATTAATTGGTTATATGCTTCAGCTGAAGCCAGACTCACAGCTGAAGTAGATTAAGGTAACTGCTCTCAAATCTATAAAACTGCAAGGGGGCATTTACAGAGGTTTTGCTGTTGTGACGAGTAAAACAGTAGTAGGGTGGTTGTTTTCAGTTCCAGATATGGCATAGGAATACATTGGGTGGCCTCACTACTGCCTTCAGAGCACAGGTATGCTCAAAATAATCTTTATTTGTTTTTAAGCCAATGATATACTTGAGGTGTCTTCTCTAGAGAGGGCAGGACAGTGTTATTTTTTCTGGAAACATTAGGTTTTTTTAAATGTTTCTGGGATGCTAAAAGTTCCTCTGGTATGCTAAATCCGATCATCTGGAGCTTAGAGATTTTTGGAAATTGTAGCTTGTGGGTTAAAGAGGAGAAAAAATTGTCTTTCAGCCTTGTTTAATTGTAGTGATTTCAATCTGTGTTGGTGCTGGTCTTTCCTTGTGTAAATTGGATTAGTTGGGAGAAGTAGGGTTTGTTTTATAAGTGGTACTTAATTTTATAAATTCACATTTTTTTAATTAAACAGTGCTTGAAAGTAATATTGTAATGTGGTGTTTTATTAAATGGTATTTCCTTAGTAATATTTTATGTGAATGTTGATTTCACTTTAAAATCAAAAGGAAAGATCAGTAGCTAGGTTTCAGTAGTAAGTAGATCAAGATGTGGGAAAACTTTGTTACGCAACTTCTCACCCTAGAAGTAGCATGGACTTGCTGTGTAATACTATGGTTGAAGCATATGCTTGTCTTATTTCAGAAGAGAATGTACTTTACCAATAAACTTGTTGGGACTAAAATTATCGTTATTTGATCCTTTTGATTAGCTATTTTTAACTTTGTGTAATAATGCTATTTTCCACAAAACATTTGCATTGCTATTCCTTTCCCCTTACAAAATTTCTCATCAGTGTCCTTAATTGCCTCATGACATCCATGTGTTACTGTTGTGGACTTTTACACACTCCTATAGACAGCATGGCTCATAAAGCTTAATGAGAGTAAGTTCATTAAATTAATCCTAGTAATCAACAAACTTCCTGCTTATTTCTCAGTTGTCTAATTTGTGACAGTCTTGGCAATTGGCTTCCACTGGAAGCAAGAGTTGCATTCAAAAAGCCCATAAAAGTAAAAAGTAAATTAATCTTCATTAAAATTAGATTATTGAACTTAAAATCTGCTGATGATACCTATTGACTTGGAAATGGTTTTTCACTTAAAAAA
Source organism: Cariama cristata (assembly GCF_000690535.1). Classification (NCBI taxonomy): domain Eukaryota; kingdom Metazoa; phylum Chordata; class Aves; order Cariamiformes; family Cariamidae; genus Cariama; species Cariama cristata. The sequence goes on from NW_009610620.1 coordinate 43,293, forward strand.
GGTAACCAGTAAGAGGAGAGTTCACTAAAGTAGTTTTTCTCCCTATACACCTATGTCCAAAATATATGTCCAAAATATGTTTTGGATACAGTAATTTTCCTTAAGTTGAGGCCTTCTGATTCATCAGAATACACTTTTGGGCTCTACAGACTCTAAGACTAAGTGGAGAAGGTAGCTAAATAGCTGTGCTCTAAAAATCCAGAACCAAATGGAACAATCCATTTGGCTCAATGCCTTCTGATAATGTCATGATCTTAATTTAATATTTGTTTTCAGTATTAAATAAGAATGTTAGTAAGAATAAGATTAATCTTTTTTAGAAAGTCATGTAAAGAAGAGGTGATGGATCTGTTACACCAGCATGCTAATCTTAATAACAGAGACTCACTGGGAAGACTTGGAATGTGCTCCTATTTTTATTTTGATCCAATTGACTTCAGTGAAGTTACTTGATCTGTTTATATTCTTCTTCTGAACCTGGAGTTGGGATTGTTGTGGTTTTATTGTTGTATTAGAATTATTGTTGTTGTTAAAAGGTTTTATCCCTGAGATAAACTTTATTCTTTGTTAGCATTAACTATGTGCTGATACAGGAAAAACTGAAGAGCTTCATTTCTTTCTTTTGCTAAAATTAAAAAAAAACATTGTGCTATTTCAAATATTGAATTTTGATTTCTGAAACAGGTAAGGTTTTGCAGTGAACAACTGTTCTAAGTTTTCATAGTTTTTATTTGAAGCAGTAAATAAAATGTGAATGTATGCCAAGGGGAAAGTATGCTGTATCTGCTCTGTGCATGTCGAGAGAACCAAAACCTTCACACAACTTTAAGCTGGTTTTAGTACTTAACTGTGCAGGCTGTAGTTCAGAAAAATGTTTGCCATTAAGATGCCAGTCCCATGTAGGCATCTAAGATGAGCTTGGGGGAAAAGGCAATTCCAATAGTTTTATGACAGTTGCCACCTGAAATGGCAGTAAGTGTTGAATTAGGAGCCTTGCTTTCTTTACCATGAGAAGGGTGAGCTGGTTGCTTCTAGAGGGCAATCTATAGGCTGCATTCTGTTAGTGACCCAATAGCTAGGTAAAGATAGTAGTAATTCTTAACTCTATCACTTCTGGAGCCTAGACTAGACTTGGAACAAGATCTGTGGCTTTCTCCTAAAAGTAAATGCCTGAAAAACACCTGAAAGAATGGAGCATCACTATTTTCTTTCTTAAATTACAGTGATCTCATCTTTTATGTAATATTGTACTGGTTAGGCTGCTTACTGCTAAAGCAGCTTTCTTGCTGATAAATTTTAATTCCTTATACTGAAGATATCCAAATGTATGTTTTGTAAGCTATAGACCCCCATATGCAATCAGCTGGGGTACTCTGAACAGCTGTTTCTGAAAATGTGTGACTATGTAGCAGTTATAAGAAATTATAGTAAATATAAGAAGTTACATAAGAAATTATATGTTCATGGAAGAATAAAGCAGTAGGGAGTGAGTGTGTTATCCATGACTGCACTGTTGAAGGAGTTAATGATGCAGAGGTGTAGGATGCCCTTTCCAGGGCATCAGGCAGGATGAGCAGTTATGATGATTGCAGTTTGTACGGACACGTGGCACTTAAATTAATTTTTTTGAACTTTACATTGTTCAGTAGAATTCAGCTTAAAATAACTTTTCCAAAGTTTAGGCTGTTTGACCAATAGCCTGGTTCCAAAATGAGAAAATTGCTTTAATTGCATAATAAGCAAGGGTAAGAAGATTTGTCTATTTATAGAATGGCAGAGAAGTTAGATGAAGTTAGAAGTAGATGATATCTACTATTGCATATGTGAATTTATTTTTAATTTTGCTGATGGGTGACTGATTAACTATTTTGACTGTCCTAGCATTCTTATAATTAGTTATTTTTATAGGCATTTATCCATGGAATAGATTGATGGTGCTTTTAGGCAGGTGATCTAGGCAAAAATCTTCAGAGGTGATTGTATCCGCCTGGATTTTCAACAGCTTTATGGGTTCACAAATCAGTAGTGTGTGTGTGAAGGGAAATAGTGGTTTTCTTTTTTTTCCTGATTTAGTTCAGCTTTCCCAGGGTGATTCTGCTAATGATGATCTAATTCAAATGAGGATGCTTCGTTCTAAGGCAGTCTGCTTTCCTGCTTAAAGACCAACAAAAAAAATCTAAGGCAGAGAGAGACTGAAAGCATCATGTACCAGGCTAAAAAAAAAAGTTCTAGGAGGAAACATTTTTCCTGAAATCACTGAAAATATATATTTAATGCAACATAAATGTCTGAAACATTTAACCAAAGTGCCTCCTTTTTCCTCAAAGAAAGTTTGTAGAGCCCCGCAGCCTGACTTGCTCTTGCTGTCTGGAACTGTTAGTGTGTGAGAACTGATAACATGGTGAAAACTGATGTGTTACGAGATCTTATGCTTCCATCTGGGTTTTATGGTTTTTGATGTCACTAGTGGAGAAGCATCATACCTTTCCAATTTCCTTGATTAGCTGCAGTTAGAAGGTTTGGAATGTGTGTCTATTTGTAATCTCATGTAATTGACTTCAGGCAGAATGTTTATTTTTAGTGTTTGAGTAGCCAAGATCATCATTATTCTTCCATTGTTAGCACTCATAGAATCATTATGGTTGGAAGAGACTTCAAAGATCATCAAGTCCAACCTTCTACCCAATGCCACCATGTCCACTAAACCATGTCTTGAAGCACCACATCTAAACGTTTTTTTAACATCTCCAGGGATGGTGAGTCCACTACCTCCTTGGCCATTCCAATGCCTAATGGCTCTTACAGTGAAGAAATTCTTCCTAATATCCAACCTGAACCTCCCCTGGCACAACTTGAGGCTGTTTCCTCTTGTCCTATCACTAGTTACTGGAGAGAAGAGACTGACCCCCACCTCGCTACATCCTCTATCATTCAAGTGCTTTCTTTCATTTAAAATAATGAAGTGGTTAAAAAAAAAAAAAAACACAAAAAAAGTTTTGCCTGTGAATATGTACCGTGTTTCTGATTTCCTGCTTCTAAACAAACAGAGCAACACTGAAATTTAAAGAATATGAAATCTCTGTTTCAATTTTGTAGTTAAGATTCACATTGGTGGTTTGGAGTCTGTTCCTAGGCATAACCTGAGATTCCCCAAATGTTTAATTTTTTTAAATTAATAAATACTGAAGAAAATCAGGGAATAGTCTACATAAGTGTAAATGAGAAAGCAACATTTGTGAAAGCATTTCAGACCGAACTTTAATTGTTTCAGTAGTAGAAATCTAATAAAAGCTGTGTAAGATTTGCGGGTAATTTTTCAGAGTGAAGAGATGTAATTTAAATGATCTGAATCTGCTTGGTATAAATTATGTCTGCGAATCAAAACCTAGATCAATGAAATATTTTTTCTTAATGCAAAGTGAACAAATTGCTGAAGGGACAATAGAAAGCGTAGTACTTAATGGTGATTGGTGAAATACTTTATCATGTTTGAGTGGTATCATGTTTGGGGAGCAAAGGAAAGAAATAAAAGAAATTGCAATATCCTTGGAAAAACTGAAGGACCTACTCTGAGTAGTTAAACTCCTTTTTGAAAGGATGGCTGTGGATTAAGATACTAAGTGTTGTAAGTGAAGTCTTTGTAATCTTGTCCTTCGTGCTCTGCATGAACAACCTGGATTACAGTCAAGGGAATGAAGAAAAATTAGCTATGCACAATGGGAATACAAATTGGTGCTCACAACAGTAAAGCCAGATAAAAGTACAAACTTGAGATATTTTTAATTAGAAAGCAGGAATTAGTTTGCCAGTATAGGGGCATGTGGAATTTTGTTGTGATTGCTGCAGAAAGAACAACTACTACAAGAGGCTAGTATTCAGGAAAGCAGAGCAAAGTTGTATCTGCTCTACAAAATGAACTCTCTGTGTTTCCCTTTACCCTATTTTTTTGTGAATATTGTGTTTTGATAGAACTGATGCATTCATAACTGATGAATAAACAGTGATAATTTTCTGTTAAATAAAAAAGTGAAATTAACATCAGCCTTCTAATCTGCATGATCTGTTAAGACTTGAGTAATTAAAATACTCATTTATTCTATAATGAATTCTGTAACCAATAACAATAAGGATTTTTTGTGAAGTCATTTTCTTGAGTGAAATGTGGAAGACTGTGTAAATCCACTTCTTTCCACTTACACATCTGTTCATTGCTATGCATGTTTATCCTTGCACAATGTTCATATTTGGGTAAGTTCACGAACAATATTCCAGTTCTCAGTTAAGTGGCAGATCTTGTAGTCTGGGGAATAAAAATTGAAGCTGTACAATTACTTTTCTTGCAATCATTTAGTCATAATTCTGAACAAGATATTAAAAAAATTAAAAAAACCTTTTTAATGTAATTCATTTACCTGTTATGAAGGAAAAAATATGAATTGTGTTTTCAAGACAAAAGGATTATTTACTGAAATAGTTGAGCATATTACTCCTTATCTAAAATAAGTACATGTTTAATAAGCCTGAAATGCAACAGGTTCTTACCATGTGTTATAAAGCATATGGGACAGAGCCAGGAGTTTTCTGAAGGTTGTGCTGAGTATGGATTGGGTAGCAACTATCGGTATTGATGCAAAAGCCTGAAACATATTTAGATAATTTTTTTCCATGACATTAAAATCATTTTGATACTGAGGTAGAGAATGAATAAAACTGTACAAGTGATAGTGTTTTCTCAGTAAATTGGCAGATTTTAGTTTTCACTTAGCAGAATTATATGTATCCTTGAAAGCCGCTTAAGATGTGAAGAAGAGTATTCAGCAAAGTCTATTTTCTGTTACTTTTTTCCAGAAGACTTTTGATTTCTAAATTCTGAATGTCTTTCTGTGAAATGTTACAGCTAACACATAGAACTATCATGTTGACCTAAGATAATTGTCCCTCCAGTGCTTGATATTTGCCTGCTAGTATCAAATGCAAGAAAACCTTGATGTGGATGAAGTTGTTCACCTCAGACTGAACTGTGCTGGTTTACTGTACATTTGATATAGACTGAGAACATATACACAGACAACTATCATAGCTGGTGTGATGTGAAGTAGCTCGTCCGTTTTCCCAAAGCCCTTTCCAGTGCAGTATGATCTAGCACTTCTTTAATTGCATAATCCACTGATCTTTGCATTTTTAAGTAACTTCTTTGGTGGCCAAGCAAAAAGAAATAATGAAGGATGGGTGTTGATGGGACTTTGTGTTTCTTGCAGTAAACTTCTGAGTAATAGCTTTTGTGTTGTAGTGGTCAAAGAGGTGATAAGAAAAGAAATAGAGAATCAAGTAGAAAGCATTGCTGACGCTTTCATTTTGTGTAGAGTTGTACATTTGGAGTAATGCATGAAGCTCTCATACGCTTTCTTAAGAATAAATTCCTGTTTCTCAACCACTGTCTCATATATTCAGCCACTTTCCAAAATATGTGTTTATAATACATGTGTGTTTTACAGTGCCGTGAATCCTAAATCCTGACACTTTCTTGTACAGTGACAAAGTCACAAATTTTTACTGGGAGTTCTAGTTCTCTCAGATTAATACTACAAAACAGTCTGTCTTGTGCTTCTAAAAGTAACAGAAGCTGAAAATCTATTCTTTACATTGTTTAAAATTATCCTTGCTCCATTTAAAGAAGGAAATGTTTATAACAATATTGAAATGTCTTTCTAACCTTCATAGGTTCTGCTGTTTCTTTAAACCTTAGATGCTCAGCTATTCCTAGAAAATGTAATCATGTTGAAATGTTTCCCAGCTGATCTGTCAAAAAAAAATTCATAATTCAGATTGTATGTATATGTGGACATTGAAACTGTGATTCATCAATCAACACTATTTTATTTACCAAGTCTTGTCTGGAAACATATGTTAAGTCTAGTTGGTTTAATCTTGTGTTCCCCTGTTTCCCAACAGATTCAGATAAAACATGAAAGGCAAAATGGTGATGAAGAGAAAGTGACAAAAATCCTGAATTTCTACTGGGTTTTATATTTGTGTTTTTCTCTGGAATTTCAGGTTAAGGCATGTTGTGCTAGCCTTTCATCCCTTTTGAGTGTTAGAGTGAGATCACCATTTTATGTTGTCATAAAGCCTGTTTTAAAGGCAAACCTTTAGACATATTTGAGAAAGGGGAAGAGGACAAAACGGTACAAACTACTGTCAAAGTTGTAAATGGATCTACCTGCCAAAACAAACCTGATGGCAAAATTGAAGCAGTCAGGAAGATAACAAGGAATACAAGAAACAATGCAAAGCTGCCTCAGAAGTAGGTGGAGTTATTTTTAGTTTGGGGTGGTGGGGTAGAGAGAGCGCCTTTGGCTTCTGATATGATTGTTCTGAAAAGTTTCCAGTCAGTGGAAAATGTTCCACTAAGTTTTGTGCATATTAAATGGCTGCTTATAGAAAGCGGGCAAAATAAGCATGTGCTCTTTTTTGTTTGTGGGTATTTTCCAGCTTTATGTTGAGATTTTTCTTTTTGTTACCTACTTAGGAGTGATTGAGTTCATAGTTTTGATTTCCACCCTTTTCCAGCAGATTGATTTGTACAGGTTTTGAATCTCTAAACAACTTTCTGTAGCTACTATATGGGTCTTAGAGTAATTTACCCTGTGACTCAGTCTTGACATAAGAATGCTCGTGTGATTTACTGACCTTTATCTCACACCTCAATACAGTACCCTTTTTTTGCCCCTTATCTTGATTCATGTCTCTATGGAGCGTATATTTTTTGGCAAGGTGAAAATGGTTCTACAGTGCTAAAATACACTTAGGTTGCAATATGTTCTCTATGCTTTGTATGTATTTGTATTTTTATATTAAAAAGGTGTATAGAGAAAGTGTCCATGCTTTAATGAAAGAAATAAATGATAAAGTAAACAAGTGGAAAGGAAACTGAGATATATCTAAGTATTACGTTACTCCTTTCTCTTGTTGACTGAATTGCTATTTGCTTTGAGAGAACATGTTTCCCTGCAGAGTCCAGAGCCTTTCTCAGTTTGAATTGTTTGAGGAAACTGAGTGGGTTTTTTGCCTTTGTCTTGTTACACAAACAGACAGGTAATAACTAATTCAGTTAATCAATGTATGCTATCCTTTGCAAAGAGCTTTGCGATGATATTTTTAGGTGCATTTCAGATGATAAAACTTGCATAATATCAAAGATAAATTTTTTTTAAAAACCCCAAAACTGTAGGTGAGATTAGGTAGACTTAATTAGTACATGGTGTCCCCTGGAACTGCTTCATGTAGATCTTGGCTTTTTGAGATATTCTTTTCAAAATCAGTGTTCACATACTTGAAAGCTTTGATCTCAAGTATTTAGTAGCGATACCACTATATCAGAATAAACTTCACAAGATGCTTGTATATAAACTTCAATTAAAAAGATTAAGTGGAAGTGTGATATGTTCATAAAATATATCAAGTCCATGCTTTGAAACACAGAAGATTATGATTATTTTAACTGATTATTAGTTAATGATTGCCTGTTGACTTACAGGAACAATAAAATCAATCTGTGGAATTCAATATAAATACATGCATTGTGTAATGCTGTGGTATGTATGCTGAAGAGTTACTGCTTCTGTAGTTTTTAGCATGCTCATTCGTTTGAATGATCTCTGGTTGGTATATAACCAATCTCTTTGTCTCTTAATGCAGGGAGAGAGCAGTAACAGTGATGCTCACGTGATACTTGGGGATAAACTGGAAGTGCAGTGCCAGCAGCAGCTACCATCTAATCCATGGGTGCTGTTTCAGACCCTAAATAGGACAATTTCTTTGTTCTGGATTGCATTTGCAGCAGGAGAGAATACTCCAGCTCTGCTACATAGTTTCCATTCTCTAAAGACTGCATGTTCTGGCCTGTTAGTGTCTGAGGGTGGATGTGATTCATGAAACCAGCAATCGGTTTCAGCTCCACAGAGCAACTCTTTTAGAGTAAGTCAGATTATTTACGTGGTGATGTGGTAGCATTGCTATATCTCTGCCTGGTGACTTCTACTTCAATTTATGTCACTGCAGAAAGCATCTGGTTGTTCTTTCAGTTCCCTGACAGTTCAGGTTTTTGTTTCACACTCTGCTTGCACTGTTTTCACATTTCTGCCGCCTTTGGCTGACTGTTGTTATAAATCAATGTTTGGTCAATTTGTCTTCCATTCTATCTCAAGGCTCCCCTAGATGCATGTTGATGGTTCGAGGTAGCTGCTTCATACTAACCAAAATGGTTACTGCTTGCATGCAAAACGAATTAGCTTCTTTCTCTCCAGTATGAGAAAAGAATGAATGAAGGAGTTAAGCCTAAATTGTATTCATCAGATAAGCAGTACGAAAGTTTCTTGTGTTCTTCACAGTACTTTAGTACCACCCTGCACTGTAGAAACTCAAAGTCCCTCGTAGTTCTTACAGTGGAAACTGTGACCACAATGATTCTGCTGAAAGAATGGTTGCTTTCTGTAAAACTATATGTGGGGAAACAAAGTCAGCTCAATGCAGAAGAATGAATAATGCGCTGTTCAGAATGATCATTTCTTGGAGAATAACTAGATGTGCAACTCTTAATGCTGCATGTGAAGCTGATGACCTGGATGTAGTGCAGATTTTTAGTAATGGTAAAGTGGTTTGTGGGTGATTTTTTTTTTTTCTTCAAGTCATAAAGTTGCTGGCATGTGAGCCCTACAACCTCTTATGAAGTGAAAGAAACAAGTGAATTTCCTGACTTGCCAAAATAGGAGCTCTAAGCGAAACATGCTTATTTACTGACAGGTAAAATAGATGCTTTCATCTGGAGTTTTGAGCTTCCTTTAGTCAGTACAGCTATACAAATTCAGCAAGCTGTTTTTAAGTCTACATAGGAAAGAGGTAGGAAGAATTTGCCACAGTTTCAATAAAGTCAAATTAAAAATTCATGGAAGTAAAACACTGTTCTGCCTGATCTGGTAGGAGACAAGTTTGGGAAATAAAAAAAACATTAGTAGGTGCAGAAGCCTCTGGTGCATTTTTTTATTTAATTTTAAATGTAACTTGTCTATTTTGTGATGATTTTATCACTTGAATACAGTAATTCTCAGAGGCATAATCTTACCTCCTACACTGCTGATGTAGGAATGTGCTGTATTTGATGATCAACAGTAGTATACTCCAGAAAGGACTTTTAAGCTAGCAGTGCTTGGAGGAAACAGATCTTGTAGCAGTAGCAAATCAATACTTTCTTTTTATATTTGATGAACATACATGTTTGTGCTAGATAAATACAGCAGTACCTAGTTCTGTTTAGTTTACTTATCTGCACACCTTCCAGAGATCATACCTGTATTTTTGCACCAGTCATTAAGATCTCAAAAGTCTATTCAGAACAGGTAGCTGCAATATTAGGGTTGGGTTTTTTTTAACATTCACATTTGTATGTTGGAAATAGGCATGGTCTGGAAAATAATTCAGAATTATTGTTAAACCTTTGTTAAACTAGCTAATGCAGTCGAGGTTAGCAAGAAAAGTAAAATATCCCTTACAGTAGGAATTTAGCTATTTCAGTAGGATACCTTATGGATGATTGCTTTAAGCAAGAACAACGAAGCAGAAATGCTATGTAACTCTGATTTGCAGGATAGTAAGTCAATTAAAATGAGAAAAAAACAGTATGGCAATGAAGCAGTGTGATGAACAAGTGCAAATTATATCTCCAGTTTCATGCATTTTGATAATTACAATTTCTTGACTAAGTCTGTATACTTACTGCAGTGTCAGGCAATTTACAGAAGAAGAGAGAGAGGTGGTCAAGTTCAGTAAAAGTCCAGGAGTGATGTCTCATCAGTCCAACAACAATAAATCAAGTTCATTAGAAGTCTGGGGCCACTGAAACACTTGCTAAAGTCTGCAATCGAGAACTGCTTGTTAGATGAGCAATATTTTGAAAACTAGGCACCTTGGTATGAGATATGCAATAAGCAGGCACCCTGAACAGGGAGCTGGAAGGGCAAGGAAATGACAAGGAAAGGAGTGCTGAGCACGGAGGTGTGGAAACAAGTTCTCAGATTTGTTTTTAGGGCACCATGGGGTGCAGGGAGGAAAGGAAGCATTTTGGTCATACAACATAGTGGTTAAGGGTCTTTTACTCTGTTCCCATTCTCCATTTCCAACAGTGCCAATATTTTCACAAAACAGTCCTAAGATCCAGGACTCTTCTCTCCAGATATTGCTTGTGCTGTCTAGGCAACAGGAAGCTTTGAAACTTAAAAAAAAACCATTGCCACCCCCAAAAACCAACAGTGAGGAGGGGATGCATAGCTACTTCCACTGCAAAATGGCATATAAGGAGGGAGGGGAATATGATTGCAGCTTTTTCAGTTGCTTAAGCTCTATGTCCCACTTTAAATATTAATAATCTCCATGCAAATGCTCAATATGGCACTGTAATTCCTAGGATGTAAATGGTAGCCTAAAGGAATTTATTTCATAAAGTACTGGGGAATTGCTCTGCATTATGTTCACACAAGTACTATATAATGGTAGCAGTACTTTAGAAATCATGTGCTTTCATCTTAAGATGAGAAATGTTAGGAAATCTTTATTGTCTAAAATATTTGATGCTTGAGAATGCCATATGTACTGTTCTGGATCTTGTCATAAATATTGTCTCTAATCTGCCATAGAAACGTTGCAACTTGAACTATAGTAAATGAATAGTATTGTCTGAATTCTGTGAGTGAATTGGATTAAAAATGGTTAGATTCTGGCTTTGTCTGAAGTTGAGAAAAAGGATGCCTTCTTATTGAGATAGCTGTCTAACTGTATAGTCCTTTTGAGATAAGGCATCAATAACTTTCTCCTAATCTTAGTTGAGCTTAATCGAACACCTCACTTATCAGACTTAACAGCTCTCAGGTAAAAGCCTCCTTATCTTGCATTCACAGGATTTTATAGGAAGTTAGTTAACATCAAAAAGCACAGATTTTGAGCATGACAAAGTCACCTCTACTCTGCAGAATATAAGCAATCACACTGTTCACATTCATGAGAAGTAGTTAAATCTGAAATATTGAGAGGTTCCAGTCACAATTGGTAAAATTTTCTTTATTAATAATGATAATGGCTGAGAGTTTTGTTCTTTGGAGCTTAACATTAATGTTTCTGAACAGAATAGCACCAGGTTATATGTGCATACCAGATCAAATTTTTCTTGCTTAGAAAAAAGCCACATCTGAAGGACAGTGAAAAAGACATACATTTACATTGTTGAAGGATTATTTTCATAAAAATGCAGTATGGCAATGGGTGATACTAAAGGGCCTATGTTGCCAAGTCAAGTTAAATATAGAAAACCAATTGTTAATTTTACTTGTTTTATGCGTTCTAAATTTGTATTTATTGTACATGTCAACCTATGAAGCAGAGCAGGGCTGCCTTAGTGTTTGATTCTGCTAATTTTGTTTAGAACACTGTTGGTTCTTTGTGAGTAAATACCCAGAGAAGATCCAGAGGAAGGATTTTGTTTGCTAAACGGTAAAGGAGATATGAGAGGACAGATGTAATCCAGAAAGGGAATTGACTTGGCACTGATGTAAAGTAATAAGGATGATATGAAAGTCTAAGGAAAACGTTTCATTTCAAAAGATAAAAAGCATTATGAAGATTTCAAAGACCTAGAGTGCTACTGAACTCTATCTGGTGGAAGAGGAGTGTGAAATATTAAGCATTTGAAATGTTTTGTTCATATGGGAATTCATTTGAAATTGTTGTTGATTTTATTATGCAGTTCATGTTAATGGATATTTGACTGTAAGGTTGATTATTAATGAAGGACAAATGAAATCTATGCTTAATGTTATGCCATAGCATGTCACCTTGAAACTTTAATTGTAGAAATTCAGTAGGGCCAGACTTGATCAGTATTTCAATTGAAAACCATGAAATGCATGAAGTAGTGCTGGTGACAGGCCCCAGGACAGCTTAATGACAATTCATGCCACCTTTAGAGAGAGGGACTGAACTGCTGCAGCCTTTCATGATCTTATATTATTTTAAGATAAAAAAACCAAAACAACAAAAAAAGCACCGAAAAAAAATCTTTGGAAGGTTTGGTTACACACCAGTCAATAAAATCTGTGTAACGCTTTTTGTAAGTAAACAGTTTCGAGTCCAAATTTGCTTCAGAATTGAAGGCTCCCTTGTGAAATGTTTTGCAATGGTACAGAAATATTCATTGGAGCAGGCGAGGACTTTTTAGTCACATGCGGATGTTGAGGGTGGAGCTCTTTAATCAGAAAAAACCCACCTAAAATAAAAATATTGATTTGTCAGAAGTCTTTTGCTGACTATAAAATGTTAGTGCTAGGATCGATTTTTTCAGAACTAAAGAGAAGAAGCCTTCTTTATTCCCTTTCCACAACCCCAAATCATAGACCTCAGTAGCTCTTGTCAGTAACCCAGCACTTAGTATTGCACCCTTGCTTTCACAAGCAAAATTGCTTTTCATGCAAAATGGGACCCCAGGAGACTCTAGAATTGGGAGCCTGGCCATGTCTATGATTGCAAGTGATGTAGACTGATGGAAGCAGAGCTGTAGAACAAAACCCTTGTTTGAAAGGACCTGTCATCTGCCATATGTGCTCTTCTGGTTTTTTCATTAGCTGATGTCTGGATCTAGGGAAATAAATACACATTTGCAGTTGGAATGCCACACTGCCACACTGTGGTTATTTGGAAGATAGATAATAAGCCCGAAGTTCAACTGTGGAACCCTAAAACCATGGTACTGAGCTTTGGTCCTTGTTAATCTCTTACTCAGATGAGACAGGCTTGTGGAAGGCTGATACCTATGAAGAGCCATCAGCATGACTGTTTGTTTCCTCTGTTTTTCTGTAATGCTCTGTTGAATCCTGCACTTGTCTTTGGGAGATTTTCAGATTCTTGCGAGTAACTTGCTCTGAAGTAAGCAGAGAGGAGTATCACGGGAACCAATGTAAATTCAGTAGTCTTCAGTTTGTCCTTGTTTTCAGTTTTTTCCAGAGCAAAATAAATTTCAATATCCAATTGTTTTAGTCTTCAGATGTAACCTGTATATTTAACATAGTCTAAAATTTGTTAAGCAATTCTTAAAGTTCTTTGTTCAGAAAACGTATCTGCCATTAGGGCCTCTAGTGTGTTCCCTTAGGGGATCCCTGTGGAGCTGTTCCTCTTCAGAAGTCCCCTTCTGATCTCATCTGTCTTTCCACTCAATGTGCTTGTGAAATTAAAAACCTGCACATAATCAAAGAAATAAGTGGCAGGGGTTGGGGGGAAGAGGAAACCACTGTTTTAAAGCTTCTCTTAAGTGTCTGTGGCCGAAGCCAGAGAGCAGTCAGGCTGTGCCCGTTGAACAGCCATGGCCTGTGAGCAACACCAGCGCCGTCTCAAGGCAGTGCCCCAGCACGGGGGTATTGCCCTGTCTCCCACACAGCTCCATGCCTGGTCCTACCTTGGCAGGGTGGGATCAGACATGGGGACCATGACCTGTATCACTTGAGTGATGATCTCCTTTGATCCAGGGCTGTGTCTTTGCCATGTGAGGACATTTTTGGGTACATGGCTGGTAGATGAGGAAGCCTGATCACATCTGGTCCAAAATAAAAGGATCAAACTTTTGAAACCTACCCTTTAATGAGGGCACTGTAACTAGTTTTCTGCCTTTTTAAATCTGGGAGTAGTTCTCTTGCGTGTCCTAACTGCTGATTTATCTCATCAGCAAGAAAAGTAATGCTCAAGCAATTATTAATCTGTTTAAACTTCTGTATCTCAAACCTGATTTTTTCAGCTGCAACTAGGAAGCAGTGGAAAGTGAGTGCAGATCATTACATTGTTGCATTATTTAGTTCTGTCTTACAGGGCCTAGGGATGCTAATCACACAAATTTCAAATCTTTTGAATGATGGTAATTTGCAGATGCCTAAAGGCATAGAGAATAAAAGAAACATAGTCAGGGTTGTACAGTGGCTATAACAGAGCTAGAAAAAGAATTAGGAGTCCTTATTCACTCCGCCACTTTCAAGCATTAAAAGAGATTCTTCAGGAGTGTCATGTCCCAATATTTATTACAGGAATTGAGGAGATCAATTTAAATGCTAAAATTCATTGAAAATTTAAATAAGATTCTTAATGAACAAATGAATGTTTCTTTGTGACATGGGATACTACTGAAACCTTTAGAATTGAAACATATGGCTCTAACACAGGTTAAGCAACTTCAGTGTAATTAAGATTACAGAAGTCTTCTCAAGTTATAACTACAGTTCAGTGTTTTAGACAGCATCGTCTTTTTGCCATTCCTTACTACTAGCAGCACATATGTGACTTGGCACTTTAACCGTACTCATTGTTCACATTATATCACATTAATAAGGTCAGTGCACCTGAGGCAGAATGAGCTATTGCACAGCTTCTCCCCCTCTCTGCTCCAGCATTTGTCATAACGAAGGCTCCACAGGTCACTGTGTTGGTATCTCTGGGCTTTCTTCTGCCAGATGGTTGGGTTGCAAGTGTGAGGTCTCAATCTAATTCCTTTTTTTTTTCTCCTTCCTTTGGTATATCTTTAATTCTGAAGAGTTTGTTAAATCTGAGTGCAGCATGTATAATTTTCTCATTAAATCAATGGACAAGGTCATTATATGTTAAAAGGAGGAAATAACTAGTTCACACATGTTATCTTCACAAAAATGAGCTGAGCAATTCTGTACTGACCTTTCAATATCATTCAAAATTAAACTCCATATGCACTCTGCTACTATGTTCTGTTCTGATGCTGCTGTGATGTTAGAATGGCTTTTAGATTAAAAATATAAACGAACTATTTTTTGTAACTGTTCCATTACATTTGCTTGTCACTGGTTTTTTATTTGTTTGCCTATATCTAACTTTTGAATTTAATGTACATATGTTTTCACTGTATTGGTCTTGGGAACATCAGGGAGTTTCTAATTGCAATAAAAACTGCTATGAACTTGGCATGTATTGGCATGTACTGTCTCTGCAAATACAGGCCTTGATATGCTTAAGAGTAACAAGTGGAAGGCTTGCATTGTTAAATATTATAGAGAATACATTAATATAGATTTGTAGTCATGAAATGAATTAGTCTGTCTCAGTGGCAGGAAGCAATTTCTGCAGGGTGTAATTCAGAACACAAAAGAACATTCCTACAATGGTGCTGTAAAGATATAGAATAGTAACAGATAAGGCTCTAGAGTACTCATATTTACTAGAGGAATATTAGAGTGATTTGAGAATTAAGAAATGGAATAGTAACACTCAGGACTGCAGTGTTCAGATCTGTGAATATGCTTAATTGTTTTATTACAATGCTTTAAATGTGGCGCATGACAAATAGAAATCTATAAGATGCTTCCGTATTAGGATTTCACCTGAAGCCTTAAGACAGAGGCATTTATCTTTACTAGTGGGAATATTCTGTATGAGCTAATACTTTATGAAAGCACATGGATACTATGCAAAGGAAGTCAGGTACTTTGAGGAAAACTTTGCCTTGTTCTGTTTTCAGAACCTAGCACAGCTGATTTTTAATATTTACTGTGATCTTGGAAAACAGCAGAGCACAAATAAATATTTGGGGGATAGGGGTGGAGATGACTACCACTAATACTTTCTGTGCCTTAAAATGAAGCATTGAGGCCAGAGACTGCGCTGAATAAGTGGGTATTATTTTATTGAAGCCTTAGTTTTGTCTTGACTGAGACCTAATCTGATGATGATGAAATTAGAGCTGGGTAAGAAGGTGTTTCATCTAAATGCAGATTGTCTGTGAAAGTTTCAAACAAAAGATTTGTACAGAAGGAGAGCAAAACTTTGCCAAGGTTGAGGACAAAATATTAAACAGCAATAGCAAGACACTCAGAAGCCAAGGGTGCCTCTGCTGAGATGTAGGAGTGCCACGTTCAGTCAGTTCTGCTCTAGACAAGATTAATGTCCTGACCTTCCTATTTTATTAGTCTAGGATATCTCCATGTCTTTCTGGTTTTGACCAGAGTCCTCTTCCAGTGTATTGCTGAAGCTGGTCTATTCTAAGCCTTTTGTCTATTGTGACTAAAAATAATTTAATTGAGCTAGTAAAAAAATTTGGCTGTTTCAAATAGAGACAGATAGGGTGACTTGCCAAACTAGAAAGAGCACAATAGAATGGTTTCAGTTTGAAGTTGGGTTCATCCCTTTGCTTTTAAGATAAGAAATTCCTGAACTGAGAAGGCAGATACAACTTCCACTTTAAGAAAGGACACTAGGAAAGGTCAGAACAATTTAGAAGAGATTTCTCTTCAAATAAGGCAAGTAGTTATGTTGTTTTAAAAAAGGAAATGAAATCTTCATTGTGGAGGACTTATTCATGTAAAACAGATTAAAATATGCATTCATAATATGTAAATATAGAGTCAATTAACATGAAGCTTTTTTACAGTATAAGTGATTGTAACCTGCCAGTGTCCTCTGGGACGACTTTGAAACTGAAATGCTTCTTCTCTATAGTCCCAGTTAACAAAAATCAATAAACAGTAAACATAGAGCAGTCTGTTGCCAAGTGAGCAATGTCTGAATAGGACAGTTTAATTTTCAACAGATGAGCAGAATTCACCAGGAATAGATAGGCTCAGGAGTCCACAAAGCCCTGTGCACATTCCAGGACCAATTCCAGTAGGCAACAGAAAGAGTAAAATTCAGAAAGAGGATTAAAATCTGTGTGTTTGGATGGACTCCCATCTGTTTTGCCTCAGATTTAGTCAGTTACGCTTGTATGAAGTCAATATGAAGAGGGTATAAAAACTCCAAGGCATTTATTTCCACTTTCAGTTTGATCTTTTCTTTGATCCTTGAAAGGTTCCATCAAAGCAGGACAGTTTGAATCTGTCAGGAGATCTGCTGGTAGAAAAGGTTGTGGAGTGTCAATTTAGCAAAAGTGGCATCTTTCCCCTGCGAGTGATTCTGCTAGGAGTCCGAGAAAGGAGTAGGGAGGCAAGAGGCCAAATTCTTACTAGCTCTCGCCATTGCCACAATTCTCAGTAAAACTGACGATATCAGGAATACTCCAGTCATAATAAAGAGATAACGTTATTTATACGTAAAATTATACAAGTGGATGTCTGACTTTTTTTCCCCCTTGAACAGTTGGAGTAATTACTGTATTTGATAACTAAATTATACCATGTAACATAGTCACTTAAGTGGCCATGCTTTGCTCCCATTTCTAGAATTTAGCCTTTTTGATGTCTACTTATATGAAAACATATAATAAGGTATTTGACCATTTTTACATGAGGTCTGCTTATATATAATGTTCTGTTCATAATCTCTAACTTTCATTTTGCGTATGATCCTTGAAGTATTCACCACTGCATCTTAACTGCATTAATCCAAGTTGCAAATAGCCTGCATGTTTCTGGTGGTACAGAGGTTGGCTCAACTAAGTACAAAATTCTTAATTTTAAGTAGATTGCTGAGGGGGTTGCACATTTGAAAGCAGTTTCTGCTGAAAGTCTATCTACTTAAAATTCAAGCACTCTGCAACTAAGGAACTCCAAAAAGAGGTAATGAACCATAAATTATTGCCGTTAGATATTTAATACTCAATCAGTATGTGCTCTCTCATGCATATCCCACTGGCATTGCATTTATTCTGACAGTGTGGTACTGGTTCAATTACTTTGCTCATTTACAATAAAAGATTAATGAAAAGAGGTATATTTTAGTTCAGAGATTAATTGCATCCCTTACTTT
>NW_009610620.1:61113-83449 GCF_000690535.1 Cariama cristata
CTCTAGAAATATTCAACCCATAATCCTGATAGCTTTTTCGTCAACAAGTACATGGAAAATTAATAGACTTTCTTCTGCTGGAATCCTCAGTAGGCTTGCAGATACAAACATCCAGGGAAAAGATGACTGAAAGTTGCCTTTCTGGTATGGAGGAATTAATTTACCTTCTCTCTCTAGTTCTTTCTCTTTCCTTCTCTCTTTAATCCACTCTGCTGACACTTTGAATTAGCCAGAATAAAAACGCTTGTGCAGTAAGAGTTTGAAACCAGCACACTCTTTGTCTTCTGTAGTCCAACTAATACATGTTGTGTATTTCCCTACTGAGATGCATCCAAAAGCAGCTAGTCATTGTGAGGGCAGATAGATGTTTCAAGCACTTTCTGGGGTGTTATTGCCTTATAAAATTTAACAGCCTTTGTATTTGCAGAGTATTTGCTAGGGTTACTAATAAAACTTATTTTTAATCTTGCTATGAATGTAGTTGATACTTGTTTAAAATTCCAGAGTTTCACACATAGTTTAAAACTGTGGATAGCCTCTCAGGCATTTTACTTTGGAGTGTTTGCTCCGCTGTGTAAAGATGATGCGGGAGGGGGTCAAGAAAAAAGCCATTCATATGTGTGCTGTTGACATGTAGGGAGTTAAAATGTTCTGCTTTATTTTATAGGAGTTCTATCTATGTTAACAAGGAAATGGATCTAAGGAAAAGGCAATGATTACAGTATTGTGACAAAACTCACCAGTGGCAGTCACTTATAAAAATACAAAGTTAACAGGCTTACGTGCAGACTGCAGAACCTTAAAGGAGATCTTCAGCATTTGTAGCTGGACTCTGGCTTAGCCTCTGAAGCAGTAGCCAATTTGTGATCTTACTAGAATGCAAGTGTAGCAGGTGTGCTGGGTTTGGCTGGTAGAGTCAATTTTCTTCACAGTAGCTGGTATAGGCTGTGTTTTGGACTTGTGCTGGGAACAGTGTTGATAACACAGGGATGTTTTAGTTATTGCTGAGCAGGGCTTACACAGAGCCAAGGCCTTTTCTGCCTCTCACCCCACCAGCAAGTAGCCTGGGGGTGCACAAGGAGTTGGGAGGGGACACAGCTGGGACAGCTGACCCCAGTGACCCAAGGGATATCCCATACCGTATGACATCATGCTCAGCATATAGAGCTGGGGGAAGAAGAAAGGGGGGGACATTTGGAGTGATGGTGTTTGTCTTCCCCAGTCATTCTTCCCCAGTCACCTTTATGTGGTATGGAGCCCTGCTTTCCTAGAGATGGCTGAACACCTGCCTGCCTGCCGATGGGAAGCGAGGAATGAATTCCTTGTTTTGCTTTGCTTGTGTGCATGGCTTTTGCTTTACCTGTTAAACTGTCTCTATCTCAACCCACGAGTTTTCTCACTTTCACCCTTCCAATTCTCTCCCCCATCCTGCTGTGGGCGAGTGAGTGAGTGGCTGGGTGGTGCTCAGCTGCTGCCTGGGGTTAAACCACAACAGCAGGACAGATTTCAAAAGGGGTTGCTTTGAGTTCAGCTTAGATAAGCATCCAGAAGTTCAGAACTTAACACAAATTTCTAAACCTGTTGATCTTACAAAACCAGAATGGAAATCTGATTAAAATAATCTTTCTTGCAATGTGTTAGCAGTTCTCGTTCTGCTCACTACTGGAAACTATTAGTGGAAAAAAGATACAGCATTTCAATATTTTGGACCTTAAACATTTGGTTTAGGTGTAAAAGTAGATGTATGCTTTAGATGTGTCTAGTACGTACACTTATTTTATCTAACTTTTTTGCTTCTTCATGGTCATATAGTAAAGGCTCTCAGAACTAGTTTTGAAATGTTTCCTGGATATCCTGCTTTAAATCTACATCTAAAATATGTAACAACTAGCTTAAAGTCTATATCCAGCTCAACCTCAAAATGCAGTTTTATGTATTATGATCATTTTTAATCTGTACCATTTTCTATCTTAAGGCTCATCATTAATTCAGGTGAGCCTTGCTGACTTAGAGTAGAATGAAAGCTGAGCTGGTTTATGATTGGATAGTACGATTTATGGGGCGGTTTAGACTAAGGTAAATGAGAAGCATGACTTCAGGGAGTCATCATGTCCTCTGTGGTCATTACACAGCCAGATTTGTCTCCTGAGGGCTGAAGAGAGACATGGATAAAGTATTCAGACTTGGATTGTTGGTATCTTATTAATGAAGACTTTAAAGGCCTGTTTAATCCATCTGGAATAGGACCTGTGCTTCTTTCTTTAAGACTTTGTCTTGCTACCATTGGACAGTATAAGGGATTCTGAGTTCTTAGCTTGAAAAAGAGGGCATAAATCAAATACATATGTACAAGTTCTGAAGAACTGAGGTTGGACAATGTTGCTTAATGCACTACGCTCTGACTGCATGATGATGCTCTTCATTTTCCTCATCTTGCTGGGCATGGGAGATCTTCTGGATGTTATTTTGCTGAGAAAAAAAAAAAAACACATTCTTTGGCTGCTCTTCAGGATAAACTGGGTTTACTTCTTTCCTCATTTTAATGGGAGCTGAATAGTTTGCTGGTAGCTACATCTGATTTAGAAAACTAGCAAAACACTACTGCTGCATATAATTATTTTCTGTGTGAAAACTGTATTTAAATCTGAATAATTTAGCTTAGTTCACTTCTGTCTATGCCTACTATTTCTTTGAATGCCCAATGATTCTATATTTAATTTCTGATCTTTGTACTAGCGGATTTTTTTAATTTAATAATACAATAATATACTGTAGAGCTGCCTGTAATTACTTAGAAGATATGGCTTCTTTTTGTGTAAGTTATATGCCTGTAATTAAAAGAAGATCTGGCATATATATCTCCAGTTAATAATACTCATGATAATAGAAAACTTGTGCAGATTTTAATAGGAAACAACTTTTTAATTTGCTTTTATTGAATCCTGTGTAGATTGACACAAAATTATTTCCTTTCTATTGCACAGTATGTCTTAAGGAGAAAATTTGATAAAAAGACAGTTTTAAATTCTGCATAGTAGACCCTGATTTGAGCACCTTTGCAGAACACCATGCAGAGCTGCGCCCTGCCAGTGGGTTTCTCTGCAGAAGCATGATGCAGCATCCGAAATCAGAACTGTGTTTTTGCCCAAGTCAAACCTTGTAATGCTGAAGAATCACTTGTTGCTTAACTCTTCTAGGCACCAAAGCTGTATAGGTAGCTCAAATTCTGACCTTAAACCTTTTGCACAGAGGTGGAATTTTAGATGTTTGTTCAGTGTTTCACTCTCCGCAGCCTCAGAGATCAGCCGGAAGCCTGAGAGTAAGACCAAAGCAGGTGGATTTAAATCCCTGTGGCAGAGAACAGACCTGAGTAAGGATCTAGCTACTGAGTCCAGTGTGACCGCAGACACTGCAAGAAAAGGAGATTATAGTAGCTGCTTTTTTCTATGGCACTGCTCATTTTCTTGACAAATGCTTTGGAAATATTTTTCTGCCTTGGAGCCTGTAGGACAGTATGAGGAGAATATGCTGGTAGAAGTCCTTTTTGTGGGTTTCTACAGTACCAATTGGTAATGAGATTACCTACACCAGTGTTTTTCAGTGAAACTACAGCTCATTTGGCTGTCATGGCTCTTTCGATACTTCTTTCGGAGAGTAATATGACTGTAGTGCTTAAATCACATATTAATCTTGAAGATAACTGTTGCACTTGCACTTCTTGTTCTTCTGCCTGGTCTTCCTCAGTCTGATTGCCCAGCTGTTGTTGATATTCTACATGAATGCTTGTAACTCTATGCCTGTGTTTCATACCACAGAAGGACCTGGTAGTCTACAATTTGAAAATGCAATTATTCTTCAAGCAATACTCTTGCAGAGACACCCCTTGAAATAAAATACATCAATTCAGCAATGGTCTTGCATACTTGTGCAGAATTCCATCTTATGGCACCCCAAATTCTGAACCAATTCATTCAGTGTGGTATTAAAAGATGAGAGTAAAGGAAACTTGAGGGGGGAAGGCTTTTTTTTTTTACTGGATTTGGCAGTCTTGTTTTCACTTCCTCTGCACTCTGTCTTCTGCCTTCTGTCAGAGACCACATCTTAAAGTCTAATGTTTTAAATCTCTTTGAGACTCTTCAAAGAAAATCTGCTGTAAAACTATATTCTTCATCTTTAGTCTTAACTGATTCTTAATCTAAAATTTTGGACAGATAACTTTCCACAGCACTCATTGAATAAGTCAGAGCATCTGTTTCTTTAGCATTTGATTTTCCTTCTGTTGCAGTCAGGGCAGGACCAAGGGAGAAAAGAACATTGATCTCTTTTCTTCCACTTGGCTGAGTAAGATCTCTGGTGATGTTTGCTTCTAGGACCTCATTCAGAAGTTCAATGAAATCAAAAGTCTTTCCATTTACTTCAGAAAGCTTTGAATATGCTTATAGTAGATAATTAAGCATTTGTTTTTGTGTATGTATATAAATATTAAAAAATGGGAAAATGTCTGTATAGGATCAGCTTATTTAATTAAAAATTGGCTTAAACAGGTATTGATTCTTTAGCCAAGCAAAAGCACAAGCAAAAACAAGTCAAAGAGCCAAATAATGGCAAATCTTGGAAGGGGGCAGAATCTAGCAGAATACTTCACATCAAGCAAGTAAAAAGTAGTATGGAATAAGAAATGTGGCCTGATACGTTGAATTATTTTCATGATCTAGAATGCTGACTCAGACTGTACAGGCCTCTTAATTCTTCTTTTGGAAAGGGCAGGGAAATTGCCCTACTAAAAATGTAATCAAATATCCAATGCAATTCTGCTCATCCTTTAAGAAAGTAAGATGAGATAAACTTAAGTCATTTAATAAAAAGTTATTGAACCTTAACATTTTAAATAACCTTATTAATGCAATATTTTAAATCAGAGCAACTCTATGAATGATTTCTTGTTAGATGTAAAAAGCAGAAAACAATCAGTAAATTAATAGTTGTATGTAAGGGTGTTTCTTAGTGTATTCTCAGAACTGGAGCCAAATGGGGAAGGTAGGGAAGGAAGAGTTGCTTGAATGTATCTCAGCAAATATACTTTGATACTGTCTTAAGTCAATCGGATCCTCATTCTTCTTCCCTACCCTGATACTGCTCAATGCCATTACAATAAAAGAACTATATAAGTTTATGGAAGGGTTTATATGATGGAGGGAATTGGATCCTTGGGAAATTCTGTCTGCCTCTACGTACTGTGGCAGAAGAGGAGAGAGAAGTCACAGTTTGAGTTTTAAAGCTTAAAATTACTTACACATTATAAATCACATAGGGGCAGGGAAAATGTCTAGAAGCTTAAAAAGTGATGTAGGTGAAGCTTAGGTATCTTGCCCCAAAATCACACTGCAGTGATGCCATGATCAGCCTTTCTATGGTTGAGATCCTGGAGTTCTCAAAATTGCTCTTAATTGGATTTTATTCAATTTTTTTTTTGCCTGTTGGATTTTTATCCTCCAAAAGTAATACTTAAGGATGGTAAAATTGATTAGTATTGGGAAAATTCATAGAAGCTTCATTAAATTGTTTCTCTTTTGCATATTGCAAACAATACATCTGAATCTCTGTGTCTTCAGAGATTTTTCTTGTGTTCAATTTAATCTTTCTGAAGAAAAGATGGCATTTCACTACCTGAATCTTATGTATCAAAAATGCTACTGGCAAAACAATATATACTGTTATTGGGATATTCCACTGTATTTTGTGCATTGTATTTTAATATTAAAATGGTGGGGAAAACTTAATTTAAAAAAACTTACACAAGGGAAAAAAAAAAAAAAAAAAAAACACACCCCAAAATTTTGGCAAACAGTATTTGTGTTGGTTGAGAGTATGCTATATTACTAAAATAAGCATCACCAAGCAAGTTTTTACTGGTTACTGTCTCTTAAAAAGATAATCGGGTGAGAAAGATGATTAAGGATCAATCATTTTTGCCTTTTATTACAAGTGATTTTGTTTTTAAGTCTATTTATTACATGAACAAACCTAAACACCTTTTAATAGCTCAACTTTCTGGGGAAAAAACCCAACAACAATTGAATTCATACTGTTGGGATAACTCATTCTCTATAGCAGCAATTCTTTGTGGCATCTATCTAATGTCACCTAAAGAGCTGTTATTAACTAGAGGGGAAAAGTAGTTAATTAGTCCTACAAGTACAGAAACAGCATTCTCAAAGAACTTAGAAACTCGCCTGTTGCTGAAGGAGAGAGAGGTAGGTGGTTTTTTCTTCCTTCATGGTGAAGATAATGGCACAGTATATTTCAGGGGATAATATTGATGGTGAAGTATCTTGCTCTTAAGCAAAGGATCATGAGCCTTCAGAGTACTATTGAGACTCTAGCGACTCCAGGATTTATGGCTAATTTTATAAATAATGGGTATGTATTTGCTAAATTTTTTAAACTTTACTTTCTTGCTATTAGAAAAGTATGTGAGAAACAAGTTGAAAGAAAACACTGCACAAATGCTATGTGAATAGTATTTTAACGTTCCCACATAATGTGAATCATACTAAGGAAATCCATGTGTTGGAATCTTGAGTTCTTGTACTATGCAGCCACTGCAGTTATTTAGTATGCCATGCATCTGCTTCAAAACCACAATAGTTCAGGTGGTGGGTAAAAAGTAAAGTACTACATTAAAAATTGAAAAGGGGGTGTGGCTGAGCCATCTGAGGTAAGAGTGGCAAGTCAAAATTAGTTGCAGTCAGCTAATGTAGAACATCACTTTCATGAGCCAGCTAGATCTAGAGCCTGAACCTTCTACGTATTATTTAAATCAAACACCCTCAAAGATGAAAAGAGCCAAATTCTGGTATTAATTTATGTGACTCTGTTGAACTTTGAAACATAAGTTGTCTGTTAAAGGTGTGATGGGCAATACTTGGATCCTTTGGGTTCTAGAAGCTAAATATTAGGCTTTAAAGCTGACTTGTATAGAACTTGGTTTGAAAGAAATAAGGGCTAACTGAAAAAGTTTACTGTAAATCCATCAGTCCTGTGGCATTTGTTAAAATATTATTAGAACTGCTTCTGATGGGTGAAAGGACAACAAAGCAAAATTCTTGGGGCTTCTTTTTCTGTTCAGTCTTCAGTCTCTGTCAGAACATTATTTCATTTAGTATCAGGCTTTTAAATAGACATCAGATCTTTGCACTTACTCAGCTGCACAGGAGTTCTACCAAGTTAGTCTCTTTCCGACTATGTTGTTGATCTTCTCATCACCTGTGTGGTAAAGAAGGCTTTAGAAGGCTTCTAATTCCTTCTTCCGAAGGAGTTCTGTACCGTATAGTGTATTCCTTGAGATGACTTATAGGGTAAGGGAGGGTAGGAGTGGGAAACAACAACAACAAAGAAAAACACCACAAAACGGTTTGCAGTAAAACCCACATTAGTTTGCTTTGTGACTTTGAGGAGTTAACTGCCAAAGATTCAAGAAAATTGTCATCCTTCAAAGCAGGACCATAAAAGCACCAAGGAGATGTAGTGGTTTCCTCAAAAAGAAAAAAAAAAGGAGGGGAGGGGGCAGGAGGAGTAAACAACAGAGTCTTGATAGAGGAGAGTTGGGTAGCTGTTGTAGAATGGGTGATGGGCTTCTGACAAAAGGCATCAGTAGGACATAGCTGTCAGATTCATACCTGGAGGGAAGCAAAAATTTATATGAAAGCTAATGACATTGACAAACTTATCAAATGTATTTCAGAATAAGACTTGGTGTGAATACATCTGAAATGACCAGTTGGTGCATTTGTAATCCCTAAACCTGTTGGTTTTATCCTTTTCCAAACTCTCTAGTGATTTGTCTTCTCTGAATTGTTTTTCTTTGCAATCTCTATCTCACTATAGGGTTCTCTATTCAAAGCAGAAAATGAAGGAGTGGAAAAAAGGAAACTGAACCATTTCACAAGAAATTTATTGCAGATAGCAATTTAGGAGACTCATTATCCCGGCATGAGGAAAATACAGTAGAATCCTAAGAAAGCCAACACAATACAAATGCAGTGAATATACTCAGTGATTGAATAGACAATATCATAATTTTTCAGTTCAGGTTAATAAAGATCCTAATTCATTTTGCTGTAATAGATTGTATTAAGTAAATATTAAGTGCTAATTAGTATCCTGCTATTGAAAAAGAAGGAAATACAGCACATTGAGATTAGTTCAAATTGGTAGAAATTCTTAAATTACTGGGTAATTGGGAATACTATAAGGTATGGGCAGAAGTCTCACAAGCAGAAATGTTTGTAAGAATTTTCCAAGTAAGTCTAGTTAGAAAAAGAAAATATATACAGTGCTCAATTGGTGGAGGGGGGGGCAGTTTTAAGTTTTTGATATATATATTTTTTTTAAGATGGGAGCAAACAAACTAGAAAGGCAATTTTGGCAATTTCAGCATTGTCATTGCTATTAACACTGTTTTCTTGATTGCAGCAGTTTTAATGTATACTGTTTCCTGGTGGATTCCTCCTTGTATCCCCACTAAAAACTTTTTTGAAATGCAAAGACACTCCCTTAAATGGAGTCAACAGAGCTGGTCAAAACCAGTAAAAATACAGCAGTTTTGTTGAACACGTTCTGACTGGGTATAAAAGTCAATAACACTTCAGATGCTGCATTTAGATATATGCTCATCTCTGTGGTATATCTCAGCTTTTGACTCGATAGGAGGTATTTGTACTGCAGAGGTGCAAGTCATGCAGTAAACTCTGATGTCTTCAAGCAAATTGTATTCGTCAACCAGCTTTGACACTCTAACTTTTGCTCTGCCCGTCATTGTAGGAACAGTAATTTTAATTTAGAAAGGCAAAGTGATAAGTAGTGCCATCAATTTATTCTTAAAACACACATTTCAAATTGCTCTCCATGTTATAGCAGTTATGAGCTGATATGGAAAATGCCATTTGCCTGACCAGTAGCACACGCCAGAATGCTTTTC
Source organism: Cariama cristata (assembly GCF_000690535.1). Lineage (NCBI taxonomy): Eukaryota > Metazoa > Chordata > Aves > Cariamiformes > Cariamidae > Cariama > Cariama cristata. Next base: position 70,094 of record NW_009610620.1, read on the forward strand.
CTCCTGAGTTAACAGAATTAAACTTTATCTGCTGGGTCATGGTGAGTTAACAGAGCAAGTAATAAAAATACTCCTTGCTGTTACTGGAGTTCAAAAGACATCTGCCACATACAAACCACATAATTGTTCAAATGAATTCAGCCTGGTAAGGGGTACCTTCTTAATGAAACTATAAAGGGAAGACACCTGGGAACTGTGCAGCACCCACATGTCATGAAAGCCATCACAGGTGACCTTTCCAGGATCACTCTGGTTTGGACTCTCTTGTGTAATTCAGCAGTGCAGTGTATCTAGTGCAAGTGTAATGGTGATGCTGTTAGTCAAAGGGAAATATTGACAAAAGTAGTCGCTCACTTCTCCAGTCTAGGTAGAATCTGAGTGCTCATAACGGATTCGCTAGTACCAGACCAAATGGGGTAAACGTGCATTATGTGACATGGTGTGCTAAATGTCACTGCAGTAATATAAAATAGTTCCAACAAATTGGTTATGCTGATTTTGAGTTGCATACAAAGGATATTGTTTCTTGTATCAATGTAGAATTACATTAGTTATTTGCAACAGCCTGTGTATCACTTGACCCGTTAATACTTGTAATACCAGACCACCTTTACCTGGAGGGAGGAGACTACCAACACATGAGTAGGACATGGTAGAACTTAGGTAGAGTAGAGCTTATAAAATTCAGGACTGGAGGAGGAAGATTTGGGGCTCTTGCTCTCCGCAGCAGCATTTGCTTGATGGGAGATACTCAACTGTTTGGCCATTTCCCCTCTCTTCACCCCAACTCAGCCTTGGCATCAGGTGTCTTGTGTGCAACTTGCTTTCTTTGCTTTTAAATTTACCTTCTTATCTTGGGGGTCTCTAGTCAGCAAAGAAAAATATCTTCATCTCTAATTTCCACAGCTCCTCTACCACAGCTGCGCATGCATGTGATGGTCTAAACCCTTTCTTGTCACTTCTCCTGACTAATAGCACAAAAACATGGGCATTTACTGCTTCCTGAGAGATGCCACCTACAAATCTAATTTCATGCTTCTGGTGAACAATAGGCATAAAAACTGTTCCTGTTCATTCAGGGATTTCACTGTAGTGCTCTAAATGCTATATCCATGTAACTGTTTTCTTAAACTTTGTTTTTCACTGACCTTTCTCAGTCTGTGAGTGGCCTGGAGAGTATAGAATAGATATGTTAGCAACACAGAAAGCAAACTGTAGAAATGCAGTTTAATGTCACATAAAACTGACAAGGTAGACAAAAAAATGTATGCTCTTATTCAGTTCAATATAAAAAAAATAGATGAGCCTAATCCTTACTCTGTCTAGATGAAAAATGTGTTCTTATAACTAATTATGTTAACTACTTGCCAGAGTCACTTTGTATGATCCAAAGTCCTTGTAAACCTTTACTAAATTTAGCTACTGAAATACACTTTTAGAGAGATGTCCTGTAATGGATTTGTGTTTGTAATGCCAATGTATTCAAGAAAAATTGAGTCCATTCATTAAAATGGTGTCCATAGAAAGTGTTTTCCAGTGCTAATACTGTATTTTATGTGAATATATTTTCATAAACTTATTAAAATTACTTTTTATGTGAATGTTACTCTTTGGATGAGATTTTAAAAAGTCTTCTACTTAAGAACAGCAGGGAGAAAAATAAAGTCCGTATTCTAGTGCACCAGACTTGGTTCTTTTCCTTACATTACAGTATGTGTTAAGCAAAGGAAAACTTGTACCAAGTCAGGTGTTTCAGCATGTGATGTGGGCTTCTGTATGTGACACAAATGTTGGGAAACTTACAGATATTGCTGTACTGTTGCAAAATTAAGCATCTAATTTTAATTGAGTTCCCATGTAATGATGACTTCAACAGTAATTTACTAACTTTAATTAAAATACTTTCCAACTAATCTTTGGACATTATTCCTTTAATTATGAAAGGTGTCTGTTATATTATTAGCCTTGGAGACTGCCTTATTTGCTTTAAAATGTAGGTGCATGTACAATTAAACTTTTGCCATGTTTCACTGTATTCTGGGTAGGATCAGTGACCATTATGCATTACAAGGCTTACAGAGCTGTGATAATGAAGCAAATTTGTGCTGAAAACCTGTACTTCAAGGGAGTATTAAAGCTCATTAATTTCATTAGTTGAATGTATCTTTTTCAATGTAATTTTAAAGAAATCTTGCGCAACACCATGTAAGAGTACTGTGGCACTGCAGAATGGACCAATTTGTTTAATAACTGTGACTTCATAGCAAATAAACATTTTCACATGATTAGTCTAATAGTATGCTAAGACAGGATTTTCTTTAAAAGTTTAGCATTTTCTCTTTTGCATGTTTCTTAACTGCGTTCAGTGGTGACACATTATATTCTACATCATTAGGAACTAGTAGAGTCTTAAGAAATGACATTGCTTTGTACAGGACAAATAAATCTAGGAGTTATGCAGAACAGGCTCAAGGCGTAAGCAAAGTAAGTTGTAATCTAGGATGGGAGGACAAATCAATTTGAGAAGGTTGGAGTACTGATACAATTTCTTGGCAAAAGCAAATGTTGGTTTGCATTTGTAAGGCCTCTGTATTCTATTCTAGATGGCTGGCTCTGTCCAGCTATCAGATTGCAACATGTCAGAGTTATGGCAGTTGACATGTCTTAAAGGCTGTCTCCATATTTAGGTGGGTGTCCGTTAGGCTTTAGTTATCTTTTCAAGTGTTTCATGGCAACAATGAAAGATAGTTCTTTGAAAGATGAGGTTGTGGTAAATGCTCTGAAAGGAGTAGCAGCCCAGGGTCCAGACCTGTACTGTGTACTCCAACGCTTGCTTCAGCATCCCATTGAAACTAGTGGTATTGTCAAGAAGCTAGTAAAGGATATTGGAATTTATACTGGGTCAGTCTCCTAGAGATTATACAGCCTCAGTCAGTTAAGCATTTCTATTACTTTGCCATTATTCGAAGAAATAATATTCCTAATAGCATGTTATTTTAGAAAAGCAATTAAGTACTGTTATTAAGGACTGAAAATTGTCAAATATCCCTTCTTTGACAATGCATTATTATACAAATATTTTTCCCGAACTTTTTCTCTTCTTTAATGCAAGTGAGATTTAAATGTTGTGTGCCCTAAATTTTAAAGTCTCCATAACCCAACCGTGTAGCTCTAAGTACTTATTAGAAATGGCTGTCTTCATATCTTCAATATCTTAATTGCTTTTTATCTACATTAAGAGCTAAAAAACAAAAAAACCCACCTGCTAAAGTCATAGCAGATTAGTCTGAAAGCAATGCATCTTATAATGATAGCATAGTCCAAAGAATCAGTGGATTGCTGTTAGCTGAAGAACTCCACTGTATGCACTCAATCAGTTACTAAAAATGTACACCCTACAAATAAATGTAACTTTACTTTTAGAGAAGTGTCATTATTCTTTTTTAATAGGCAGAAGAGATAATAAGGAATTCAGGGGAGCCTGGATGTTGCAACTGTTTCTAAAGCAGGATAAAAATTTGATTTGCCATTAGGAAAAATAAATTTAAAGCATGATTCCAAACTTAATCAAAAAATTTTCCTTTCAAATAATGGCAATACATTTTCTTGTATAAAAATTTTAAACTTATTTCTTCTGTCCCAAGAGAACAACTGAAAAAGTTAAGATAGTGAAACTGTAGCATATATTATTTTCCCTAGAGTGTTGATTGTTCCAAAGCTCTCTGTATTCATTCTACATGCAGCGCAGCATCAGTTAGAGAGGGCAGAGATCTTGACACACATGTAAGAAGCAGCTAAAATTGTGATCAGTGAGGAAAGACTTCATACAAAGACAGAAGGATTAGCTGCTGGTGTTTCCTCAGAAAAGTATTCTGAAATTTTGTTTCCCTCCCTAATTTCTATAATGTGATATGAAGTGTTTTGTCTAAATCTTCCGTCTTGGATGAGAAGGGTGTGCATTTCAATACCTTTTCGTTGAACTGAATTGTTTATCAGTTTTTGTTGGAGTGTTGGTTTTGGTTGATTAGTTTGTTCCCCTCTTCCCCCAAAAGACATAGCTGCCTGATTTGTCTGCTGTAATTCAAAACATAGCATCTTCTCTGATTTACACAACCAAAAGAAATCCTCAACCAGAAAGCAGTTGTTGTTAATTAGTATCACAATGCCTTACAGAAGAGTTGTTGAGTCTTTTAATTTTGCAAAGTTGATTTTATTTTAATGTCCCTGCAGACTGCTTTCTCCATGAAGTTTAGTAATGTCAATGAGAGTAAAGTAATTTGCAATTACTGTGATACAACTTTGGTTAAGACAAGCTAAAAGGGGAATTGAGCTAGGAACTAGTGATCCTTTCCTTATTTAGTAGTTGCTTTCACTAACGTAATTTAGTTGAAGGGTATCTATGAGATGCCTTGGGGTAGCAAGCTCAGATGTTTACCTAACATTAAATCAATTGCCTGAATTTTCTCACAAAGACAGTATTTCAGTGTGGTGAAACTGTGGGCCAGTTAACTTGATTGCTGATTCCGAAGTGACTTTCAGGTCCCCGTATTTTCCAAGGAAATACTCATCAAAGTCCTGATCTGTTTTGAATAGGAACCTGCTTGGCAGAAGAGAAATGATGTACCACCTACTCCCTCATGGTTTTTTACCTTTTTTTTTGCAAAAGTGCACTGCTGCTTCCATTACAATGTTTCCATTTCCATAATTTTTGTTATGAATAGGCTGTACTTTGGGGGGGGGGGGGGGGGGGGGAAAGACACAGCGAGGGCAGCATATGCTAGACTTGGATTTTTTTTTAATGTGCAAACCTTTTTCTAGCTGCAAAATGGAAAGACAGGTTTCCAGAACACTGTAGATGTTTGTAGAAGTAATGTTGCCTATACTTACTGTAGTAAGAGACCAAATAAAAGCCACTGAAGAAGGAGGTTTTGACAATTTTAATGCACGGTGTTGATAACATGTCCATCCATGATTATACTGTTTCTCCTTTAATGCTGATTGTAGTTGCATGGTATCTTGCTAACTTGCCAATTGCTTTATCTCTAATAGTGTTACTTATTATGTCCTGCTCTTGATCCTTTCAGTATTATCTATTTAAACAATCTCAGATGCAATTCTTTTCAAGACTGAAATAAAAGTGGACAGGTTTATTCTATTAATGCTTAATTATTGCACACTACTTCCAGTTTGCGACATGAATGTTTATTAAAACAACATGTGTTATATAGCGAGAATAACTTATCCTTGGTTTCTGAATGTCTCTCTTGCTTTATCTGCCACAAAGTCGAACTTGCTGATACTCATCCTGGCATTGTGAGGCTACTTTTTATTTAGCCATGGTCTAACCTGAGATAACAGATTAAGCAGTGATATTTGTATAAAAAGTGAAAGGGCCTATGCCATTTCAAGCAATCTTAAGTTTTTGGCTGTTTCTGATATATGACTGTGTTCTGTGATAGCCGTCTTGCTTTTATTAGTTCCAGAGGTTTTAGCTTTATAAATATCAGTCATGTAGTAGAAGTTATTACATCAGATTTACTTAGCTGAAGAGTCGTCAGTTGCTTCAAAAATGTAACGGGGCAATTTTCATTTCATGAGCCAGGTTGAGCCATGGAGTGCAACAGTGTGGTGTCAGCTTTGGCTCTGCTCTACTCTTCTTGCTGCTGATAGAGCAGCTGACCTTCCTGAGCTGGGGAGAAGGAGACGAAGAAGTCTCCAAGGAAAGGCAAGACTGTAGCAAGGGAAAGATCAATGACTCTTTATCCTTCACTGAGCTCTTCAGGATAGAACAGTTATACTTGCATATATAAGGACTTGGGAAGTGTTATGTACTTTGCAGTTCAACAGTAACTCAATTTTTAAAAATACTTAAAAAAAAAAAATAGTAATGCCAGCTACTCAGAGGCAGCATTATAGTCATACTCCTTTTCACTTGCAATCTGAGAAGTCAAATAAAATAAAAGGACTGTTTTTCAAGGGCATTATTAGATGAATACCATGTAATTTAGTGTTCTCTGTTAAATGTTGTTAGATGTCAAGGCAGCTCATATTGATGATTTAGTTAACCAAGACTTTCACTTTGTAGTGGTTTGACACCCAATAAGCAGTAGTAAACATACTGTGATTTGAAACTTGATGCTTTCTGTTAAGGGTCTGTACAGTTGTTTCTTCAAAACTAACAAGTGTAGAGAAAAGCAAAAAGGTGAATCAAGGCTAATTCTCAGAGTACTAATAAGTATGTATTAAATAGCTGGTATGACTATTCCTTTGCACGTAAACTTATTACTGAATTGGACATCAGTCCTGTCACCAGCAAGCTGTGTAGGGCCCAGATTCTGGATCACAAGCTCCTGTTAGAACATTTGAGCAGCTCCTGTGAATTTGGTGCAATCTATACTGGGGCAAGGAGCTCGTGATAAGGCCTGTTCATTGAACAGCTATCCTGAGGAAGTCTATCATTGATACTACATTTTATTTTTTCTTTACCCTGTGTATATCTTTATTCTAAAATCTGTCTTGGTCTTGGAGCCTTGGCAAGGTAAAGGCACTGCCTCCTGTCTCTTAAAAGAAAAAGAAATAGGGCACTTGCCTTTGACTTCCAATTATATAAGGTTTTGAAGAAACTGCATTGATATCTTTATAATTTAGAAATATTTTACAGTGTATATTTTAGAATGAATCTGGTTTTTGTAAGTAATCCTGCTGCTGCCATTTAAAAAAAAAAAAAAGAGCAAACCTGTAAATGGTCATTGAAGGCCACATTGATACCAGATAGTATCCGTTGGATAATTTGGCATTCTGTGCTGTGTTCTGCAGCAGGTATTTGTGGGATGGAGGCCTAAAGCAGAAAAAGCAAACACTGGATACTGGAGGGACAGGTCATGTGAAGTGCCGAGGGGATGCTGGATGCTTAAAATTAGATAGGTTCTTAAGAAGCAGGGAAAAACAAAACCAACCAACCAAACAAACAAAAAAAACCCACCCAAAACCAGAAGCTGAGGGTTCTTGATTAAAAAAAAAGTAGTGTGACGAGATTTCAAGGTTATCCTAAGACCAAATATCTCTCAAGTGTCTTGTGACAATACCGTGTTATACTTTCCCTTTGAATTAGCTGCCTGATCTGATCACCTTTTTTTTTTTCAAAGGTCCAGCAAGGCATCTGAAATCACTTGCACTCAACTGTTCTGAATTGTATAAATATTTGATGACATGAAATCCTGTGGGTACTGCAATAATTATACAAATTGTAATGCTAATCCTTGGTATCAATAATGCCTTTGGAGAAAATAGCATTATATACTTCACTCCCGGAGAATAATAACAATATTAACGCAGCACTGACACTTGGCAGAACTGCTTCCCCAGCCTATGTTCAGTTGGCAATTGGAATTGCAAAGAAGCATAGAAAGCACACGTTTCTGGCTGCAGTTCTGCTTCCAGAGTGGCAGAAAGAATTTGGCATTTAATGATACGCAGTTTTGTTCCTTTTTGATTGTAGTATACTATACATGCCTTGGAGCATGACTTAAAGTAATTTAACAACTGGAATAACAGGCTTTTGGGAAGAAACTAATTTTATACGAAGGCAGATCACAGACGCTAGGCTTGTTCATAAAAATGTTGCCTTGTCATGCTATATGAAGTTGGATATCAAGCTAGCAAGAGGATGATGTGGGGCTGCAGTATTGCTCAGTTCAGACTGGATGAGCTCTGCTTGACAAAATAACATAATTAGTGAAATGTAAACATTGTAGCTAACCTGCTTTACAGACCCATATCAAAGATCAAATTATTTATGATTTTTTTCTTAATATTTCTCTGAGTATCAGTTTGAACTTCTGCATACTGGTTCTGCACTACTCCATGGGTACCCATCACAGCCCGCTTCCTCTATTAACTTGGAGAAGGAAACATATCAGTTGAAGTGAAAAGTGATTTTTGTTTTTGAAGTCCACTTGCTTCTCAACTATTTTGCTGGTAGACTTACTGAATTGAATAATCATCAATAACTATTGTCCATGTGTACTGGAAACATAGCTGAAACTGCTAGCGTGTTCAAGTAGTTCACAGCGAATCTGGAGAGACTGGAGGAAAAAATAGTAGTAGCAGCCTCTATTACTGTCTTTCAGTTTGTGTCATTCCCAATGCCAGAGCTGGATATGGAGAGCTAGCAATTCAGCTTCCATCCCTTCATACCTGAATGGAAAATAGAGGCTGGAGGAGAGCTGGATTTTAGAACTGTCAGATTTTTTTCCTTTCCAGTCTTCCTCAAACTAGTCTGATGTATTTTTATGCCAGTAAAAGAATAAGGAGAAAATTGGAAGTGGTATGGTGTATCTCAGGAGAGCTTGGGTAGAGGTCACTGGGTTGAGAATCTTAAAGTGTTGTCCTTGATGTTGTCATCACTGTGGCTAAGGATTCTATATTTAGGTGATTACCTAACTGAATAAAATCTGTGGTTGTTTTTGACACCCTCAGCACTAATTAAGGCAGAACTCCAAATTTCCCTTTAGATAGTGTATGTAAATCCTAGTTCTTAATCTTTCATATTTCACAAGATTGTTATAAGAGCTTTGAGATTTTTGAAGTATAACTGAGGTTGAAATTATTTTAAAAGTAGAAATTATTTGCAGTCCTTTAGCAGCTTTCATCTAAGAAATGAAAGTGCTTTACCAATCCTACTAAAGTAAGCCACATAACATAGTTGTGAAGTAAAAAAGGGATATAACTAATTCCCTTCTTGCTGTGAGAAGAATGACACAGCAAAAATTGCAAAGTCAAACCTTCTGGGGAAAAGACCAACCAATTTTTTTTCCACTATGTATATGAACATGGAGAAAGAATTTAAAATATATCTTATGATCTAGCTCTAAATGATTATATAAAGTAACTTTGTGAGATGCATATGTATCCTTACTGAATGTCTAGGATAACCATATAAAATAGAGTAGAAATAGTTTGGAAAAAATCCATATAACCCAGCCTTCAATCAGTGGACTTTACAATTCCTTGATATGTTACAGGTTTAAAAATAACTTCTGTATGTAAAGATAATTTTACTCTTGCACAGGAAAAAACTTATCAAGTGCCAATTCAATATTCCCTTTAAACTGAATCCTAGGAAGTTATATCCCATTTCTGTGTTGCATAATGGCAGCCATTTATCTCTCACTACCGTGATTTTATGTTAGGATGTCTTGCTTAAAAAAAACCCACCTAAATATTTCTAAATCAAGTAAGAAACGGAGGATTAAGACTGAAAGTGGTATCTTCTTGCTCTTTCTGTGTTACTTTTCAGACTCCAGTGTGTCTGACAATGCAATCTGACAAATGCAGTAGGAGATGGGTGTTATATCCTATTCTGAATTTTGCTAGAATTGCCATTTTTGGTGAATATTAAGTTCTATGTGACACCTCTCCTGCAACATTAGAATTCAATGGTATAATGAAATTCATAGTAGAACATGCCAATGCTCATTTGAGACCTGTTTATCATATTCCCTTCAGTTAAATAAAAAAGATAATTTACAAAATGTTTTAGGTGAAATCATAGTTTAGTGTTCTACTTATGCATACTTAAAATTCAGTTCTGTTTCAGCTGTGGTGGCCAATATATCTGATATTTTAGGGTTTTTCTTCCACGTTAGTTCTTAATGTTCATTGTGTATCAGTAAGTGATCCTTTTTCTGCATTTAGCAACTAATCTCTGATCAAAGCATATAAAAACCTAAACATCAAAGGTGCTTCTTAAGGGTCTACAAATCTCTGCTTTCTTCTGTATCACAGAATATGGGTGCTAGTTTTGAGGATAGTGCCTTTTATCTCGGGGGGGGGGGGGGGGGGGGGGGGGAGGGAGAGGGAAGTCTTCAGTCACTTAAACAATATCAGATCTACTGGTAATTTTCATCTTTGTATATTATACTAGCTTTTCCATTTCTTCAGCGGAGCCATCTGGATGATAGGCTGCAATAAAGAGTGCATTGAATATAATTATAGTAATTCAGACAAAAAAGTGTTATTTCACCAAAAATTAACATTGTTAAAAACTCTAGTATGACTTTCAATTACTGGAAAAAAGAAGCAGAATTGTCTGGACTAAAAGCGTGTCAAAACAAGTGCAGCACAGAAATCTATAAAAAGAAGGAAATGAACAAAAGTCATATAAACGTCAGTGGTTGAATGCTGGTCATCTCCCCTGTTACTGGCAGTAACTGAACGTGTTAGTGTCCGTGTTTTTGTAGCAAAATGTTTCAGAATTTTTTTAACTTGGTGTGCCAGGTCTCTTATATTCATTACTGCTCTCTTGTTTGGGAAATTTACCATTATGGGAAAATCTGAACATACACAAATACTGGTACATATATCAAAATTGTAGGCATGAAGGAGTGTGGCAACAGTGTGCGACTGTGTGTGCATGCTATTTGACATATGGGGGGGAAAAAGCAGTGGGATCCTCAAGACTGATGTGGTCCTATTAATGAAAAAGCTAAGTGTTTGTCAGGAGAAAGCAGCCTGTCTAAATCATAGAATCATAGAATGGTTTGGTTGGAAGGGACCTTAAAGATCATCTGGTTCCAACCCCCTGCCATGGGCAGGGACACCTTCCACCAGACCAGGTTGCTCAAAGCCTCATCCAACCTGGCCTTGAATACTTCCAGGGATGGGGCATCCATGACTTCTCTGGGCAACATGTTCCAGTGCCTGACCACCCTCACAGTGAAGAATTGCCTCCTAATAGCTCATCTAAATCTTCCATTTTCTGATTTAAAGCCATTGCCCCTTGTCCTGTCACTCCATGCCCTTGTACAAAGTCCCTCCCCAGCTTTCTTGTAGGCCCTTTTTAGGTACGGGAAGGCTGCTCTAAGGTCTCCCTGGGGCCTTCTCTCTTCCAGGCTGAACAACCCCAACTCTCTCAGCCTGTCTTCATAGGAGAGGTGCTCCAGCCCTCGGATCGTCTTCATGGCCTTCTCTGGACTCGCTCCAACAGGTCCATGTCCTTCTTGTGTTGGGGGCCCCAGAGCTGAAAGCAGTACTGCAGGGGGGTCTCAGGAGAGTGGAGTAGAGGGGGAGAATCCTCTCCCTTGACCCGCTGGTCATGCTGCTTTTTGTGGTATATATACACTGTCTTTATTATTAGACTTTCCAACAGATCTCAATAGTGTTTTCAGACAGCTGTGCTTTTTGAAGATGTACAGTGAAAATCCCCTAAAATCCTATGCTTTCTGTCATACTTACTGTGTTGCAGTGTTTACGGGTGTGCTTTGCTATGGCACTGCATCTCTAAAAGCATATATGATCAAAAATGTACCAAATGTAACAAATACATATAAAACTGTTGAGGAAATAAACACTTATTTCACAGATCAGGTGAGATCTCAAAGTCTGTAAGGCTCTCTGATCTCATCTCCTTTCCTTTTTACAAAGCTGAGGTGTGGTCTCTGGGCTAGTTTCTTTGACCTTTTGAACTGTTTCTTTGGTCGCTTTCCACTAGACACAATCCAGTGTGTCCTCTTTTGCTCTGCTCTTGTTATTAACTGTTGCTGGTCCTTTTTATGATTGTTCTTCCTCTCTTGCCCAAGCCCATGGGACTTCCATTTCTTCTCCTTCCTTCCTCCTGCAAGAGATTCTTCCTTGTGTTGTGGTTATTGGGTTTTTAATTTAATCTGAATTTGTCGATTTCATCTTTTGGGTTCAATTTTTATTTTGTTTTTTCCCCTGCTCTCCTGCCACAGTACTGTGTTGACAGATCCCTTTACATAGGCAGAGGAAAGAGGGACATTTACTCCTGGTGGTTTGAAGTAGCTTGGTGTCTGCATTTCCAGCTTGTAGGTGGTGGTGTGTTTGTATTGCCTCCACATGCAATGGTTAAACTCCATTCAGGAGAATACTGGCTTAAATGAAAATTGTGACAGGTCATCACTTCATACTCATGGAAGAATAAAAAATAGAGGTAGTAAACGTTCAATAGCTGGGAAGAGGATCTGCAGCCAAAACATCCTGAGTAGGGACCTATGACAGACTGCAATCTGCTTGTATGAAGCATTGACAAATACATTATATACGGTGTTTCTGAATGAAACCATAGGTTGACCCAACTGTGCCAGGTACAGATTTTTAGGGGGTATGTGGAGTCCCTGTAATTATCCAATGTAATGGCACAGAATTCTGCATGAAGCAGCTACATGGCTCTTCCCTTCTGATTGCTATTGTCCTTGAAAGTGGTGTTAAAATCCCCATTGATCTGTATGGGAACTCAGCTGGACTAGCTCCAAATGCTTTTGAAGGTCCTACTGGTTTTCCCTAATTTTGATGATTTATCCAGCCTTATTCTAAAGGGCAATTTCAACCTCTAGTGGATGCCATCGTATTTTCAAATGAGGTACCTTTTAAAATGTGGAAATAGCTTTGAGAATAATTCCTGGTAAAGTAAACGTAAAGTGTTAGCTTTTTGTTGTTGCTGTGCAGAAAAATACAGTTTTGCTTGGGGTCAATAAGAGATTGAAAACTGTGGTTAATAATAAAAGCTGAAGTGGGAGTTACTTTAATAATGGGATGTCATATGTAAGCCTATAAAATAAACAGTAATTATCACGTTTGAAAAACTACTCTGTTAGAATTCATATTGCTCTTGACAGCTTCATGTGTACGTCAAACCTTTCTGGATTATGCACTTTCTTGTTCTTAATGAGCAAACAAATGAAACAGCAATTCTTACCCTGATAGAAGGTGTTGATTTCAACAGAACCTAAACAAAAATAGATAAGAGAGCCAGTATAGCACACTGCAGGGATTATTTCTTACCAATGCATTTTGCTATTACAAAACAAGATGAAAAACAGCTATAGGGTTTTTTATGTTTTTTTTCCACCTTCTACATGGTACACGTTGAAGGAGGTAGATTTTGCATGGTACATAGCCCAAATCAGAGAAGTTTTATGAGTAGCAGCGAATTCAGAATAAAACTCCATAGTTTTGCAAAAAATGGTAATGTCTCATGTTCATGAATCCATAAACTTTGGTATATCAAACTTGGAGGAGACAGTGAATATTCGTGGTGGTTTTATTCTTTTTCTCTCTATATACCCACATACCCACCATTTAAGGAAAATTCCAGCAATATTTGTCCTTTGAGGAAAGTTGGGGGGTTTTTATGTCGTTTAGTATATTATTAAAACGATAGATTTTTTCCAAATACTAACTTATAGCAAATATATCCAAGAGAATAATCTGCAGCTGTTTGCCATATCTTTTTGATAACTTTTATTTAAATAGTTCTATTTTTTTGTTCAGCATTTATGATGGAATTCACATGTTCTTTGCATTCTTTAGGAAGAGTGAAAGTCTAACACTCTTTAC
>NW_009610620.1:83480-84395 GCF_000690535.1 Cariama cristata
CAATGTAAAACATTCTTTATCTTACCGAAAAGAACTTCATCAGTACCCAACTCATAAGAGCACACTCCAAAGTGTATTTGCTTTGGTACTAAATAATATATACTCAGTTTATAAGGATAAGGCTAACTTCAATAGCTGTTTAAGGATACATAACTTGTCTTCTACGCAGCAGTTCTGAATTTAGCCTTCTGAGCCTTGGAGCGTCAGAGTTGGTGTGTGTCAAAAAATAAGAAAATAAATCAAGGGAAGTAAGGAACAGAAAATAAGCAGCTAGAATTTCATTACACTGTCCCTTGAAGGAGTTTTGTCATGTTTTTTCTGTTGTTCTCTGATGTGGGGCAATAAGTTCCTGTGATCAGAACTAATCTGTGAAACTGAGGCGTGAGGTGTAAGGAGGCCGTGGGGCAGGCACTGGGTGCATGGATTAGCAAATCCGAATCGCTGTCAGGTGCGATTCAGGAAATGTATTTTCAGTCAAAGTTATTTCAGTGTGCTGACTTCATTCACAGTGATGTTAATGGCAGAGCTATCGATTTTGACATTAGCAGGATTACAGACTTCTTTACAGTTTTATCTGAATTTAGCCTTGTGTTCATAGGCAAGCTCTGACGCCAAGGAAAAAAGGGAGACGTGCCTGTCCGACGCAGCAAATAAGGTGCTCATAAGCACTTGAGGGAGTAGCACCAAACAGCAGAAGCACTACTGATGGAGCTGTTCTAACTTAGCACAACGCCTCAGTCGGGGGGAACCCCCTTTGTTCAGCACTAAAGCGGGGGCTCCTGGGTGGCAAACGGGGGGGGCCCAGCAAGGCGTGCCCCCGGCTTGCGCGGCGTTTGCGGCCTCCCGCCCGCGAGGGGGCAGCACGATCGCAGCCTCCTGCACGGTCGGGGCGGCGCAGTGCCGTTCCCAGGTGTG
>NW_009610621.1:0-529 GCF_000690535.1 Cariama cristata
GGATGAGCCCCGGGGCGAGGGGCGGAATTTGCGCCTCGCTGTTTGCTTCCAGAGCTGCCGGGAAAGAAACGTCTTCTGCAGGATAAAGTCCCTGTCTACGCGGTGAATTGCCCGTGTCCAAAGTCTACGGGCAGGAGGCTGCCTGCCGCCATCTCCGCGAGAGGGATGACTTTTACAATATATGGGCTGATTGCAAATAAGTTACTAATAAGCCGCTTTGGCGTAAGAACGGCTCTATGCATTATTTCCTAAGATCTGTTTATTTGCAAGTATTTCTTTCTTTCTCTTCTTAAAAAAAAAAAAAAATCATTCGGGAAAATGAAAAAAGTACAGAAGTTAATATTTAGACATTCGTACTATTAAGTAATAGAGCTATAAACTCTCAAATACGGCACTTTCATTTTACTTAACAATAGATAACACAACAGCGACAGTGAAACAGACCAAACAAAAGAGATCACCAAAATTGTTGTGACAGTACAATTACCCGGCTAGGAAATTTATTCAATATGCTTTACCATTGCATTGA
>NW_009610621.1:545-1384 GCF_000690535.1 Cariama cristata
AAAAAAAAAAAAAAGCCCAAATGTTCAGAGAATAATACAACAAGGCAGGAGGTATTTGGAAAAAAAAAAAATTTATTTTGAAATACACTTTTAAGAGATACTTTGCCTCCCCGATTTGTTATCGATGTGCATCTGACACGACGATAGGAAACAAACAAACGAAGAAAACCACGTTCTGTACAGAGCTCTAAAATGAGCCGCGAGTATCTACAAGATGAGCCTCACGCCTGGGGTGGGTTGGAGAGGGGCCCGATCCTGCAGTCCGCACTCTCTAAGCGAGTTTCGCAGACGTGTGGTGGGAAAGCTTGGCCCCGAGTCTGCGTGTGTCTCCCTGTGTGTGTGTGTGTGTGCGTGTCTGAGAGTTCCTACAGCACAGTCCTTGAGTAAAATTGGCAAGTCGGAGCTGCCGGAGCGGGCGCGGGTCCCTGGCCGCTCTAGAAGTCCTGCCGCGGGGTGTGAGTTAGGCTGTGCCGCCGTAGATCACAGTTTCGCCTGAACACTTTGCCGCACTGCTCGCAGTTGTAGGGCTTGATGTCTGTATGGGTAAGAAGGTGAGTTTTCAGATTACTTCTTTGATTAAAGGTTCTTCCACATGTGGGGCATTTGTGTGGAGATTCCTGTTCAGATTTGAAGCAAGCAAAGGATTAATCCTTCACAAACTACCTGGTTTAACGTATTACTGCACTTTTTCTTATCGCAACGCACAACTTGAAATATCGGGGTTGGACACGATCGAGAGCAGCCCCGGGCGGACAGGAGACCGCCTACCTCGCCCCGTCCTGCCCCAAAAGCGTTATTTTATAGTTGGCGATTCGCGGCGTTTCGCGCTGCTGGGGCGC
>NW_009610622.1:0-2024 GCF_000690535.1 Cariama cristata
AGTGACCCGGCTGGGGAGGGGACAGGCCACCCCTCCGCCTCTCTGACCACCTGTTTTGAACTCCCGGAGTCACCTTGGGAATACCCCGGCCTTCCCGAGGCGACTGGGCCGAGCAGGTGGGCCGATACTCGAACCGACGTGGTTTATCAAAAAGCGATGCGTTCCTGGTGGGTCTCGTTTAAACGTGCTGAAGGTTTGGAACGTAGTTGCTGTAGAAAAATGGGTGTCTGAAAGACCTTTTGAGCAGATGTGCAATTGCTTGCTTGCTTGCTTGGAAAATGGGTCTCTTAAGAGTTGTTTTGGGAGTTTAGAGTGAAGACGTCTAACGGGAGAGACGATGCAGCCAACACATCCTTAGCACTGGAACTGCATTTCTATCCTTGAGCTTTTACTTGTTTGCAGTGGAGAAGAGAATTCATCTTGTTTCCATGTAGCTAATAGATTGAAGGACTGAAAGTGGTCAGGATGACCGTGAAGTTAAACAGAAAGCGAGGGGTCACTAACATATTAAACCCAAGTATTTCCAGGGGTTAGGATTCCACATCTGTGGTGGTGCAGGCTGAGCTAGTAGCACTAATAGCAGTGGGTTTGGATTCTTCATATTTTGTTGTCTTCCAGGGAGTCAGCATCTATTTCTGTGTAAAAAGTTGTAACGTGAAACACCTTAAAAGGGCTGATCCCTACAACAATGAACAATTAACAGGAAAAACTGAATCCTTGCTCCAGTAGAAAATCAAAGCTAAATTGAGCTTCCAAGAAAGAGCATTTTGTGATGTTCTTGATAACAGTAGTAACAATAAAGGTCATGAGAGCTCCGTCATCCTGAGACGTGATGTTGCTCGCTAAGAAAAGCAGACCCTGCTGAGACTCAGGTCAGGTACGTCTGATAACGGAGATGGAACAGCCCTGTTTATTTCCAGAATGTGTCAGAGAACCTGGTTTTGGTCCTTGCTTTTCTGTAACGGTCAGGTATTTGTTTACATGGTTTAAAACTCAATGGCTTCTCCTGTAAAATGGAGTTAACGTATCTGAACACTCACTACCCTTCCTTCCCCTTTTGAGTGCTGATGGCGTGATATAAGTCAGAAGGATGGAAGGGGAATGGGATATTCCTGATCTAAGACTGTACCATTGCCAAAAAGGGGAGCTTCAGCCTGACCCTAGTGGCACATTCCTGCCCCCTTCCCCACGGGGCTGCTGTGCAGGGGCCGCAGGGGAGGGCTCAGACGACTTGTTACTGTCCTTCCTGCCCTCAGGAGACTTTAGAGAGGTCATTGTTCTTGGTAGGTGACCACATCTGAGGCCCAGCACATCTTTGTATGTATTCCTTTTGAGGGCACTTTGTTACCTTACGAGGAATTAGACGGTAGATATTGGTGTTGTGAAATATAATTTTGGGAGGATGTTGTATATTATAAAATACCACGATGATGCAGTGGACATAGAAATTTATCAAACTATTTGTAAAATGGTCAGAAGTACGGTATTTGCTGTGTGTGCTAATCCATACTGAAGAAAACAAAACAAATCAAGAATCTCATTGATGGCCTTACACTGTGAAGAAAGGGTCCATTGAAAAAACGGAATGGATAAGCGTGTATCCATGCCTCGTTATTTTGTATCTTTGGGCCCTGCTGTTCTAAAATATTAGCAGCTAACTTGAAAATTAATTGAGAGCGCTACGTTTTGATGTGAAATATAGACAATATACATGGAAGTCGGTGACCTGTTCAAGCAAGTAGAATTAAGTAACAGCAGGACATTTGAATATACTAGCACAACCTGTTATTACAAGACCTTCACTTCTGTTGACGAGAACAAAATTACCAATGAGGTGCAAACTGGAAAAGGTCTTAAGTTTAGAAATCTGGTTTCAGATTATTTGGGTTGTTCTTGTTCTGCCTTTTTTGATTTTTGCCTCAGCTGGCTGTGCAGCCAAGAACATATAACATGGTGGGGTCTGTTCCCTCTGTCCTCGGTGGGCTCAGACAACGTGGGACGGGGCGTTCTCACGCAATAGAACT
>NW_009610622.1:2055-3233 GCF_000690535.1 Cariama cristata
TTAATAAAGTTAATTTCTCCTTAGCGGAAGGGTAGATGAAAATTAGCTGAGGGTATTGATGAATATTTGTCAGTTGTTTGTTATAAAGTATGTTATAATCACCTGATTATTCGTCACCTTCTGCTGCGTCATGCTGTAAAGCAAGGTGATAAACGCTGTAGGTCAGTGACCGGTGCTCCGCAGGTTATCCGTAGCTGCGACCGGTTCTCTCTGTGCAGACCCCACTGCCGCGGTCCCTTTTCGGAGTAGGACCACAGTGTGATCGCGGGTTTGCCTGCGGCTGTTGAGAGACGGGTAATGTCACTCTGGACGCAGGCAAATGTTCCCTCTCGCTCACGGTACCCGCTGCGCGCGTGTGTTACCTGTTCACCGAGGAAGGCCGTACGGGCTTTTGAAAAGCCGCTACGGGAATGAACGAACAACTTGTATTTTTCTTTCCTGTCTCCTATACTGCAGACATACCTTATTCGTGTTACCGATCGGGTGCTGGGCAGACAAAGAAAAGCCTGCTTCTTCACGTCCCAGGCTGAGTGAGTTTTCAATCTGATTTCAAGCCCTGCGAGCAGTACTCAAAGCTGGTGTGCACAATGATGGCAGAAGCTTTAAAGGGGTTGGAGGAGAAGTTATGGTCTTTTAGGGCTGAAAACCTGTTTTCCTCTTTGTCTGCTCCCTTAAGTCACCATCGACTTATTAATTGGGAAAGGAACGGAGCGGGGAGAGATTTGGTGTTCAGTGAGAAGAGACTGCATCAGACGCTGCGTATGAGAACGTGTTTCCGTAGTACTGGATGGAGTATACGGGGCTGGCCAGGTGAAGGCACGTAGGGCCCTGAAAAGAATAAGCAGATTTTCCTTCCCGATCGTGCCTGCCCGGGGTAGGCAGAGGAGAAGTCAGTAAAGAGAGACCAGACGCAAGCAGGCCCTTACAGAATGAGGGAGAAGAAGAATACTGGAACATGGAGCCAAAGTTCAGGGTCTCTCCTCGGACCTGCAGGAGAGGTGCTGGGACTCTTGCAGGGATCGTGAAGGGCCTGGCTCAGTCCCCACGGCAGAGGGAACGCGCTGCTCAGCCGTCGACGGAACTTTACCAGCAAAGGTCAGAAAACGGCAAACTCTGGATACTTTTGTAGTTTTAGGGACTTCTCCATATAAAACCAAAGGCTGTTGTTTTAACAGTTC
>NW_009610622.1:3279-6794 GCF_000690535.1 Cariama cristata
GCTAAACCTTTCTTGAGCGTTATAGCTGCCTGCCTGATTTGGTAAGAAACGTCTGAATTGTTCTGCTTGCTGCTAGAACGCAACCTCTTCTGGGAGATGGGCGAAAACTCAGGCAGCAGCTACGGGAACCGGAGCCGTTGGAGGGATTTGTGTGGCCGGGCCGTGACGCCAGGGTTATGCCGTGGTACGCGGGAGAAGACATAGGACATCTCTTTTCCTTAAGTCCGTGGGAGCTGTGTTCAGTGCTAGTTCCTAACGCGGCACCTTCGGCAGCAATAGGAGGGACTGTGTTTCGTCGGTGACCAAAACTGCCTTCGGGGAAGTTTAGCTGGCTGAGGGGAGACTGACTCCCGGTTTGTGACATCGCCTAACGACACCGAGTGTGTTCAGGGCGAGGCAAAGGAGAGCAGGGCTGCCACATTATGAACCTTGATTCCAGCTTTTGCTTGACGTTTTGAGAGAGATCCTCCCTCGGACTTAACTAAAACCTCCTTCCCTCGTAAGGCGGTTGATAGCACAAGGTGGGAAATGGATATGCAGAAGGATGATGAGCTTGATCTCCCTAAAAAGCAAGAATCACCCCCCACCCCACCCCCAGCTTAAGTTCCCTTTGAATTTTTTTTAACTGCCGCTTTTCATGCTTGTACAGCTCTGCTAGTATTGGAGGTTAGTTGTGCTGTCTTCATGATAGCACCGTACGGACAGTTTTGAGAGGGCTTGGCACTTGTATCCTCCCTACACCCCTGGCAGGGATGCTGACAGACCGACGGCGAGTAACGTGCCTATAGCTACCGATCTCAGTGCGGCGGCTGAATATAGGTGGTGGTGCCGCTTTTATCAAATTATCTAGGGAGAGGAAAGATTATTTATGTTTTCCTGTAGTATTTTGGGGGTCTTTGAACATGGTTTTCTTTATGACTCAGAGAAGCTCTTCTGAAAATCTAAAGGTCTCCCTCTTACAAAAGTATTTAGACAAAGGAATGTGGTGAGCACATTTAGATTTTACTTTGGTTGCCATGTAGTGTTTTCCGTTCCAACGGCTCAGATTTGCAAATGGTATTGCATGAATGCCATAGATGACATTCTATGGGTTGCAATGCTTGTGACATATTCTCCGTGCTTCCTGGTATTCAATAGAACCACTGGACTCGAAATAAATAATGTTCAACTGCCCTAATTTTAGCATAAAATTAACTTGTTGACTACCGTTATTGTTCCAAAGAGCGTAACATTATCCAAGAAACGAGCAGGACCCATAGACGCATTCTGTTGGAGAATGTTTGCACAATATCCACCATAAACTGTTGTTTGTTGCTATGATACAATCAGAGACGATCAAATGGTGGATAAACATTGCATAACTCATCAAAGAGACCAAGTAACCTGTATTGGTAAAGGATGGAAGTAATTGTGGCACTGGGGAGGGGTTAGAGATCTGAGGCTGGAGACCAGGCTCAGAAATGCCATGTGCTAGGGAGCAAAGTAGAGGTAGATAACCTTGACGATGGAGGAAAAGAGAGGATGACACAGCCTTAAAGCTGCGTAGGCAGGAAGGAATAGACATCCGAGTTAAACCACTGGCAACAGTTCTCATAGGAATCTCCACGTGTGACACTTTTTTTTTTTGATCCCATGGTATCTTCGAAGGATTTCTTCTTTCCACACAAAGGAGTCTGGAGAGCTTCCTCACGAAATATTCCCCCCCCCAAAATTTACGTGAGGTTTTTTTTTCTCATTTTGAATAATTTTTCTTACTTTATTCTATCTTCTTGTTTAGTTAGATGCTGCTTCATCTTAAGAAGATGACCACTCTCTTTGACTGCTTTTTATGACCTGAATTTTTCACTGTTGTCAGAGCAGCCAGGTAACAATAGAGTTGTCTCCAGTTCCCAAATCACCCCAGACTCCTGACAGTTGTTGGTTTCTTTCATGTATTTATGCAGATTTATTACGTCCATTCTTGTCTTCCCTTGGCAGAAGAGATCAAACAGAAGATAAACCACTCATGCCTGCAGCAGCGCTCCCTCGTTGCCTAACTGCCTATTCTCATTCTCCTGCCAGACACACCTTGCTCCATCCCACACTGGGGAAAGTGCCTCGGTAAATACCTGAGCTTTGTGCCCTCTTCTCAGGGTCAACAAACGGAGAGTCTGCCAGGTTGGCAGAAGAGGGAGGATTTTCCAGCAAGCTGCTAAATCACCACTGAAAATGTCTGGCCGCTCAAACTGAAGTAAGAGGGAGTAATCTTAAACTCTTCGGTTGATCAGTAAGAAAAGGCTTTGGCAGGTTTTTCAACTCGGTGCTTGTCTGAGCAAATAATTTAACGTGATTTCGGGAGAAATTATTTCCCCCACTTATTTCACTGGGTGCTAACTCAGACTCGGAGATAACGCTTACTAAATTGAGTTAAACTTCACTGCTTTTCAATACCAGAAGGAGGAGAAAGATCCTGTTAAAAAGAACCACAAAGAGCGTTTTGGAGCTCTTGTTTCCAGTGACCTCTTGGTAATGCACAGCAGGACCGAAAGCTGCAGTGGTTAAGTGCCTTGGCTTCAGAAAAATTCAGCTTGTTTTCTGGAGCTGGGCTACTTCAGCCAGTGCCATTTTACTGTGTTCTGGGGACGATTCTACAAACGTGACAACTGGGTGTCAGCTCAGAGAGGACGCAGCCTTTCTTACATCTTTGCATCGCAGGTAAATTCATGCTCAAGTGTGAGAGGAAATACTACGGAGCCAATTATAATTGCTTTTAATTAGATCCTGCAGCAAGTCCTGCAATAAATTTTAAGGATACGAAAAAATATGGTACCAGCAAGGCTAGAGTGAAGTTTTGTTTGTGGAGCTGGGAGGGAAGAGAAAACAAAGACGGAAAAAAATAATACTTGAGGGTAGAGCAGCACAGGCGTTTGATATGGAGGGGATACACAGAGGACAGGAGACGGGCTAGTAACTTACAGCCCGGGAGGGACCGTGTCTGCCCAGCTCACGGCACATAACCCCGTAGGTGCCGGGTTTAATAGGGGGGAGAATCTCAATGCGAGAGCCCCCCGCAGTCTGACCAGCGGGAAGGTGTCCGTCCGTTCCCGGGCGAGGAGGACTGCATGGGCCAAGTCACTGACATAGGAAAGCGCAGGGAGACCCGCAGCTTTGGTGATGCAATTCTTTTACATCGGCTTGAAAGGGAAAGTCATCCCTTCCCCATTATTTTCATGGCTGTGTTCTCCTTCCCCCCCCGACTGGGGTTTCTGGGCAAATCAGCAGCGTTTTCTGAAATTCAAGTCGGGGCCTCCCAAGGAAATCCTGGTCCCACTGGCGAAAGCGCTGAGAGGGGCAGATTTCTGCCCTTCCTTAGCATTAATAACACAAATCAATGACTGACTGCCTTCTGCGGTTCTCAAAATGCCTTATAAAAGGAGTTTAGGGTCTTCATCCTCGCTCTCCAGCCAGGGAAAGTCGTGCCAGAAGGTGCCGTTGGGCAGGACGGCAGTGCCCACCCGCCCCGGTCCGGAGCCGGG
>NW_009610623.1:0-665 GCF_000690535.1 Cariama cristata
GACAGCCCTGGGGTGTGAGGCCAGCACCCCACGCACCATGCTGCCACCTCACATTTGTCACCCTGAGGTACAGAAACTTCCACTGTGCAGCTGGGCCGACTCCTGGGGTCCCGCACAGCAAGGGGGGCACACTCGCCCCAGGCACCCAGAGGAAGGTTTCCCAGGAGCCCTGACACCCCAGGGGCCTGCTGCCCCAATAAAACACCGCAGGCTGTGGGGTTTGCATGTTTTAATGATAGCTTAGGAGAGATGTGGATAGAGTCACCAGAGATCCACGAGCTCAGACACCCGCTGGCCCCCCACGCACATGCTGACGTGAGAGCAGCTGGGGAAACGAACCGGAGCTCGGCCGGCTGCCAGTTTGGCAATGCCGTATGTATCCTACCATCCTCTCAACACCACGGTCTTCTGAGGGCTGCTGTAGCAGATACTGGCAAGGCGACATGGTTATGAACCTACACACTGCACAGCATCGCTCTCCTGAGGGAGAGCTGCACGTGGAGAACAAGAAATGCTGGGAGCGGGGACATGCAAGCAGTCCTGAAGGGTGCTGGTCACAGCACGGCTGGGAAGCTGGGCCACCAGGATAAAGGCTTTTGAGCCTTTCTTTGACTTCTCTGGTGTTTTCTGTGGGCTGTGGCTGGCCAACAGATTTCAGCCGGAGG
>NW_009610623.1:696-8114 GCF_000690535.1 Cariama cristata
GTTGCATGGTAATCACGACTAACCTGGTATGAGACAAGCTACATGGGAGTTACCTGAAACCCAGAGTCCAGTGGGTCCAGACCCTGCTGGAAAACACAGCTGGACCACCCGGGCCTGAAATCCTTCATGGTTGACATGAAGGGATACAACTACGACTAGAGACATGCTGCAATATGGTAGGTGTCTTCTGGAAACCCAGCACCATCCTTTGTGAAAGCTTGGGAAAAAAAGACCCTTTCTATTAACCTTTTAGCTGAAATGAGCTAGAAAAGATTTATTGTTGTATATTCCTAAAAAAAATGAAACAAAGTCTCACAAGGGCTCATGAGCATCATTTGCAAGGTGCTCCCACAGCTGCAATGCTCAGGCCTCAGCAATATGCACACCTTCTACTCCACCCCACACCTTAACATTTTGGGCAAGACCTTAGGCACTGTGCTCTCTGTCCTTTATCATCTACCTCCTGTGCTTTACTTTGGGGAGCGCTTTGAGAGCAAGTGATAAATACACATGATACCTGCTGATTTCCTCCAGAGGCTGTTGCTTATTTCTTAAAAATTCAGCAAACAAGCCCACAATTAAAGCATCTCTGAATCACTATCTCCTGCAAGCCCAGCTGAAAAGGCAGCCTATGAATAGCTGCATCGCCTGTGGTCATGGCTCTGTCACTAAGTTGAAGCCCCGCTTTCAGCTGAGCAGCAAACTCAGCCAGCTGCTGATGTGCCACAACACAATCTGGGGTGAAAAAAGGGGGAAGAAAAGGCCTTGGAGTTGGGCAGAGGCTCCTGAATCACTGCTCCTCCCAACAGTACCAGTTGCTCCAGTGAGAGCCGCTGCTTTTGCCTGCATCCAGGCAGGTTGCTTGCCTTTATCCCACTACGTCAAAAAAAAAGCTACTGTGCAGTAAGGGAGCAATTCGGTTTTTTAATTTGCCTTTTGAGGGGAAAAGGATGGGTCCAGCAGCCCAGAAAATCAGCATTTCTCATTTCATTATGATGGGGAAAATTTCCTCTTCTCACTTCTCACTCTGCTCTCATCTGCCCTAGAGCTTGTGAGAGCAACATCTCCTCTGTCAGCTTAAGCACATCCTGGACCAGAGTGATCGCTACTAGATCTTGCCTTTGCTGGGCAAAAAGGTGTAATTTTTAAGCTCACATGAGCTAACAAATGAAAATGCCAATGGAGACATGGTGAACTTTGCAAGTTGAGTACCTAACAACCGTTACAGCCTGTATTTTACCTTGGAGTGTTACCGCTACACTTTACCTGGCCTGTAGTGAAATTTTGACGCCTATGTGCTATCATAAGGTTAAAAAACCCAACTAGTCCTTCTTCCACACCCCTCTCCCAGCTTACGACCCAGCGCTTCCCATCTCACAAATCAACGCATTCACCACCCCTCTTCTGAACACTGATGAGGCCCAAATCCAGAGACCAGACCTGGCACTTGAGGTCTCGCTGGAAGCAAAACCACCCGCCAGCACTTGCAGTGCAGCGGAACAAAGCCGCAGCCCTGTTTTTGCACAGCTCCTGCTCCCTGTCACTTTGCAGCATGCACCAGTGCACACTGCATCTGCCACACCACCTGCAGATGCGGATTCACACAGACGTGGATCCACGCTGCGCTTCAGGACATTGACAACTTCAGAGGTGCTTGCGCAGCTCTTTGGGATATGCCCTCTCTGCGATTTTTCCACAGGGTTTTGCCAAGCACTCTTGTTCCCTCCTGCATTTGAGTGGCCTGATGTGAATGGGGCCACTTATGGATTCACAGCATGTCCCAACGAATATCCATCCCATGACAGCATGATGAAAATGCATCACTCCAAGGAGGCCTGGGCACTTCAGTCCTGCCTACAGAAAGGTGCCAGGATCATCTGCTGGCAGGAAGACCTCTGAAATCTCCATCCCGAGCAGAGATGAATATGCCAAAGCACTAGGATCTTCTGAAGGAGGCAGAAATCCCATTGCTCGATTCACTTCCCATTAAACACAGGCAGCCAGAAGCTTGTAACCTCCACTATCTCTTCTTGTTTGTCTGATTTGGGTAACAGGAACCAGTTTATTTCAGTGCCAACCATCTCTCCCTGATATAGGCAACAGAACACAGCTCTGAACACCCCTCCAAAGCCCGCTGCTTTTACAAGCGCCTCTGTGCTCTGCAAAGAGCTCTAGCTTAGGAGGGATGGGCTGGCCTCACACTGAAAATCCAGATCCACTTCAAAGGGTGGGCAATATTCCAGGGATTTCAGTTATGCTCAAAGTAGATGTTAGCTCTGAAATTCAGGGACCTCAAGAAATTTAACCTTCCCCCCAGAATACCTGCCTTCTCAGCTGTGTGACAAACCTATACACAAGAAATCTCTCTCCTGGTCTACAAAACCTCACCGACGTTCTCCCCAGCTGGGACCAAGCCGTGGACTGTGTTCAGGGCAGAAAATTGCACTATTTGTCAAACAGAGGAGAATAAACTTTGCTGGATCAAACCGGATAAAAATCATTTGGGTTGAAAGGTTTCAGATTCAAGCCTCAAATGCATGAAGGTGAAAGCTGAGAGAAGAGCCTAAATTCACTGCAGTGTCTCAGATGAAACTGAGAACGGGTTTCAGCTATTTGAAACACTCTTAGCACAAAAGTGATGCCAGAAATCCTACAGCCTGCCGGCGAGCCCCAGGGGGGGCAGGGGGGGGTCTCTCTACCTCTTTTAAACAGAATCCAACTGCATCAGACTGGGATGGACACTGATTCAAATCTCATTAGGAAAAGGGATAGCTATAAATAAACAAAATTACCTTCCTTGCTTGGGTTAATTCACCGCCTGCAGTTCAGCACCCTTTTGCCAGCCGTTGCCTGGGTATTCAGCCAACCAGATTGGAAAATGACCTAAGGAAACTGAATTCTTCATGTTCCTGGTTTTAGGCATCCTGCAATGCAAGAGAGCTTGCTCCCTTCTATGTAACAGAGCAGGAACAAAGGAAAGGAGTCACCTATTTGGAGCTGAGCTAAGGCACTAACGATGCAGTAGGTGAGGAAAGAAGAAACACAGCGGGAGGAGGACAACTTCCCAGCCACGACGTCCCGGAAGATTATCATTCTCTTCGCTCAATTCCCTTAAAAAACCCAATGTTATCTCTATAGAAAATGAGGAGCTAATACAGTATTATAGTATCCCTGTCAGGGTTTCATTTTAAGGTTATTTTGTTGTTCTCCCAGAGAGATTTGTTTCAGGTATCAGTCACACGAGCTGTTTCTAAAGTGGATTTTGGTGAATGCAGGCAGAATTATCTGAGCAGCTCTGGCTCATCGCAGCTCTGTGTGGATGCCCGTTTTGTTGTTTTTCCCCATGATTTCCCAGAAAATAACAAGACTGTCTCTATCACTTTTTGGCATGATACTGAGATAAGCCACCGAACTGTGCTGACCCGATGGGTGCAGTCTGTCCCTGTGCACAGCATAGTCATTCCTGTTGTCATCACAGCTTGATAAAGATCGATGATGGCTGGCTCGTCTTCTGCCCGGTGTCATTGAGGGGGAAAACGCTAGAAATGGCTACATCCACAATTCCTTGGCAGAGCTCTGTGTACAGCCTCCTAAAAGATGAGAAAGAGAGAATCAGATGCCCAGGCAGGACAAACCAGCAACCCCCCGACCAATTTTTACATAGACATGCATTTTTCCAGCAGGATCTACAAGATTCTGCTCCCATTACAGGTAGCCCCAGGATGGCAAACGGGAGGATAGTGGCATCTCTTCCAGCCCCTCCCCCACCTACCCCAGCAACCCTCTGCTTTTTTTTTTTGCTCCCATTCCCGATATTGTTCTCTGCCAGATGGGACCACAAAACCCATTATCTAAGTTTACTGTCAGAACAGGCTCCTGAGCAGAGTCTCCGCATCCTCAGGCCCCACACTTGAGTAACCGCAAAATGCATGGGGGGTGGACGGCAGCTGAGCACCCCCTGTACCGGCTTTCCAACTCAGGGAGTTGTGATTATCACACCAGACCCCGACTCGTGTGGGGATGTGCCCCACAGCGACTGCTCTGATTGCATTCATGGTTTGATGCGATGCTGCACCAGGATGCAGCTGTGCACATCAGCTTGTGACCAGACACAGGACCCTCGGGAAGCGTGGGATGTTTTTCACCCACGCAGAGCAGGATTAGGAAGAAGAGAGACAAGTTGTTTGAGAAACGAGTTAACAATACCTTCACTTTCTGCTGAAGGAAATACATGTGTAACCTCCCCAAACACACTGGTATCTGGGACATTTTTAGCACCAAAGCTATCTTTACTAGCATTAACAATGTCTTTCACTCTGTGCCTTTGGGGCTACAGGACAGTAAGACGCTTTTTCAGCTCCTGGGAGTGTTACTGTTTTGACAGGCAATTTTTGTCTCTTAAATGGGAACTGCGTGATATGGATGCTATAAATCAGAATAACCCTGAAGAGGAGAAGCCACAAATAGACAAAACCTACCCCAGATGCTTTCAATGGCTTCCAAGTGCCCACAGAGGCACAAAGCAAACAGGGCATTGCTGCAACCCAAATCCACCCAGTGACAGCCAAATTCTACCCATACAGCAACACAAGGGGGTGCAAGGCAGTACCGCACCACGGTGCACACGGTGAACAAAGCATCCTGGACACAGAAAGCCCTGAAAAGGCTGCTGAACAGGCTGTCTGGTGGGTTTGACCTGTATTTTTTGTCTACTGTTAGGGATGATCTAATCTAATTTAATCTACATCTAATCCAATCTAATCTACATCTAATCTTATCAAATTCTAATGTAGTGATGTACAGCCTGTTCTGTTTTGCTGGGCTTGTATACAATACAGACGTCCATTTCGCCAAGATTTCTCGTCTCCTGCAGTTGTCTCAATCACATAATACAGCACCTCTCGCTGTGCCTATGCAGAGATGTTCATGGCCACGGCTGTTTGGCTGTCCCAGCCTCCTTGTAGCTGGTGGAGGTTCTGATCCAACGTCTGCAGCAACCACAGTGTGCTCTGTGGTTCTGCTGCTGGCAAATTCAGTTGCTCACTTCCAGCTGCTGCCCTTAACGCTCCTCATTATCATGTGTTCAGGTAAAGACCAGCCACCAGTGGCTTCACAAAAGAGACCGAGAAACCACCTGACCCCCAAAGCGTTAATTCTGCAACATAACTTCAACACAAGAGTGTCAATAAAAACAACGCAAGTCATATTCAAACTTATTTGTCCAAAAACTGAGGTTAGTGTCCCATCTCACATGGGAAAGAAGCAGGGGGATACCAAAGACAGAGACAGGAGCAATGAACTTAAATCAGCTGGCACTTAGAGCAGTGTCCGGTATGGGTTAGCCTGGAAAACACCCCTGCCATTCACTTTCTTCCACCTTTTTCACTTGGAGTAGGGACACTGCCTCGTTTTGGGTCAGGCCTGCGAATGGTGGCATCACAAGGGTATTACAGAAACCAGTTACTCACTGGGCACACGCTGGGGCCCCATTGACTTCTATCAGCCAGACCTTCAGCTCCTCATCCACCATGAAGTCAAAGCCAAAGAGCTGGAAGCTCTGGTAGTGAAGATGCTTCGTGCTGATTGCAGGCTCTATACACATAAGGCAGCTTCTGTGAAGGGAAAAACAGAAACTCAAGATTAAAAGACCTGCTGTCAGACTGCAGCTTCTGAGAGTATGTGCATAGAAGGGTCCCCTGTTGCCCTGGGACTACCCCAAATTACAAGCTATATCCTACATATGTCATGGTAACTAGGTCCCTTCAAGTGACATCGTGTAACCATCAAAACATGTGGGGATACCCCTGAGTTAACTCCCAAAGAGCTGGAGAGCAGCATCCACCCTCAGTACTGGATTAGGCAAGCTGAAAAATATGATGTGCAGTCAGAGCCTGGAGCAGAAGGCAGAGGCACAAAGGGCAGCACCAGGTCCCCAAGGAACTGCCATCGAGAGCTCATTTCCCTCTGAGTCCTTCAAAGATCATGTCATGTCTTTTAGGTGTAAGTAACAGCAATGAGGTACTTGCAAAGTAACTTCTGCCATGAAGGATTACTCAAGACCTGGATTCTCTGCGGCACTGTGATCTCTGAGCGCTCTCTCCAGGCACTTTCCGTACCCAGGAGGTAGCTGGCCCTGTGTGGACCGAGTAATGTGACCTATGCCGATGAGATGTCCTGCTGCTGCCCGATGGTGGGGAAAGCAGTGAGATCCTGCAGACTTGAGTCTGGCTTCATTTCCCCTCTTACATCTCATACCTTTGTTAATCTCAACCTCTCCCAGCCCTGTCTTTCCACCTACCCTCTTCCCTGACCACCTATGGAGGTCCCTTTTCATTGAGCGATGACATTGGGGTGTTTATGGTTTGATCTCAAATTTATGCAATTGAAACACTTCCCTTGTCAATCTCTCTGCTTCCCCAGCTGTGTCCATATGCATTCCCTGTCACTGAAGGGTTAATGTTCCCCTAGGCAGCTGTCTACCTTATTATGTGTTTGATTTGCAGTAAGATGCTATTCTCAAGTGTTGTGTTCAGGGCATCCATCAGATACTGGTTGAACTCCTCGAAGAACATTTCATTCCCTTCCTCATACCGCCCGTAGTTTTTGGAATATTCCTTCTGAATGCAGTGATTGGTCAAGTGGCAGGTTTTGTCCTGGAAATTAGCACTGTTATATGGTTCGGAAGAGGTCCGCAGGACACCCTCTCTGTAGAGGTAGATATTATATTGATGATCCACGAGAACCCAGCTCCTGGGGGGTGAGAGAACAAACTCTAGTCCCAGTGGCTTAAAAAGAAACATCACGAAAATGAAAACTGGCATTAGTACAAAAGCAGAAAAGGTTACCTGATGTCAAACTTGCGATGCCCTGGCTCTAAAAGTAGAGGTTTCTCCAGGTATTTCTGAATCACATGCACTTGTCCCTGCTCATCGATGAAGTCCAGGAGCTCTGCAGCCTCTGAAGAAATCAGGATCCCTTCCCCTGGCACAGAAAAACAAAGATAAAATTAGGTAGACAATCCTCCTACCTTTGCTGGAGCTTTTTCGGGGCTTAGGCGGACCATGGCTTATTTGCCCAAAGAGCCAGGCGACATGAAGAACCCACAGCTCCAGGGCCGGTCGATGCCCAAGCAATGTCATGTTCGCTTGGTGTCAGGCAGTGAATCTGCAGAGGGATCTCCCCGTTACCACACCATGGGGTGTCTGGCTCCCTAGTAACCAGACCTAAGGCAAATGGGAACCAAAGGTACTCAAGATGGCATGGCCTGCCTGGGGCTTGTCAGCAGGGGGGTGGCTATTTAGGTGCGAGGGGATGCACAGCAGACAGGAACCTTGGCAAGCAGTGAGGCAGCTGCTTGGTTTGGGGGATTTTGTTTCCTTTTCCAACATTTTTTTCCAGCTGGGCTTGGCAGAGTTGGG
>NW_009610623.1:8176-16564 GCF_000690535.1 Cariama cristata
TCCCTGTTTTTCAGCAGTTTGGAGAACAGGGCATTTGGCAGTTTGTGAGATTTTTCTTTTTTATTTGGGGAGGGATGTTCGTGGTTTTTTGTCCTAGACTCAGTCTTTCTCCCCCATTCCTGGCTTCTCTGGCATGCACACTTGCGCAGTGTTGCCCTGCTCACTGAGTTCATTTAAGTTACTATTAAAATCATGGATGAATTAGGGAAAGAAAACTTCAAAATGTTCATCCACTTAATCAGTGTTTTCCCTTGCTGTGGAAGCTCTTCATTAAAGAAGTCAGATCTGCCATTTAAATAGTGCCACATTTTGGCTGAAGCTGTCACTGTTCATTTCTTGCAAGAGTCCAGATAAGAAACCACTGTTGCAGAGCAATGAAGAGAGAACATACCCCTTCTGGGATTTGATAAAGGTATGGCACCGTGCCACACCACTTCTCTGGCACAACGCCCAGTCTTCAGGCATTTAGTTAACTTTGTGAACTAAAGCTGCTGACTTAGTCTTAGTTTTGTGCTGAGTGTTTTGCAGGAAATACTGAGTGAAAAGAAACAAACGCTCTTCAAGGGGGCATCGGGGGAAGAACACAGGCAGGATTTGACAGGATCATCCCATGGAAAATGCTCCTAGTTGTAACTTCTGAAGGTTTCTGTCAACATAGCCCCGCAGGTACTTTCACTGCTCCATGCTTTGCATACGTGGAAGTCACAGCTTCCCAGCCCTACTGACTCCCTACCCGTCCTACCATACTCCAGCAAAATGAAGTCCTCTCATCAAAGTATCTTTCTCACTCATGTTTAAGCAGTGGGCAAGATTTTTAGCCCCCTGATCTCAGCAGAGCCAGGCAGAAACTTGCATTGGTACAACCACAGGCTGTGCACTGGGAAAAGGAAGGAAAGAACATCTCTGTAAGCCAGTAAAGCCCCTGCAGCAGGAAGATCAGCAGGCATCCGTTCTGCCCTGGACAGACGGTAATCAAGGGGGAGGTTAGCTTAACTGTGCTTGGAGGCAGCAAAGCAGCTTATGTGGGGCAGCTGTTCCTTCTCTCAAAGAGAAAAACCTCTACCCATAGTTGAAAAAAAATCTCTCAACTTCTAAGTCAGGACATCCTAAACCTTTAATTTTCCTTTTACTGATGCACAATCAAGCTTCCATTAGACCTGTCCCGAGTCAGGGGCTGTGCCTGAGCTGGATCTGCCTTGGCAATTAATGTCGACAAGCTTTCTTCCTCAACAGAGTTAATCCCCAGACATTTAAAACTTCCCTCTAGAAGATTAACATGAGGCTCTGCTTTCCACTTTAATTTCCAGCTTGAGTTCTACACCACACTGATGAATATGAAAGGTTACTCTGCTTTAATGCAGAAAAGATGGGATTACACTTGAATAAAGTATGTGGAGAGTTTAAACCTCCCCATCCTGCAGTGAACCACAGCAACGGCCTTTTCAATTGCTCACACAGAAACACATTCCCTCACTGGCATAATGAAAGGACTCATCTCCCCTTCTTCCCTGATGAAAATAAGCATACTCTTCTACTGCTTCTTGGTAACACAGCCAAGAGAGCAGAGCAGTGAAGGAAGCCAGTATGAAGGACAGTTTTATCATGCAGCCTCCTCTGGCTTTCGCATTCTCTGGTGATTTTTGTAAGACTGCATCAAAAGTGACTCTGCAAATATGAGTAATACCCGTGGGTTCGTTCCCTTTGAAAAGACCAGGTCCTTCCTCTGGCTGGGCTCTGCCGCCTGGGGTCTGCACACATGGCAAGACAAGTTTTTGTAAAGCCATTCTGATAACGTGCCCGTGATACCATCGTAACCACAGACAGCACATAGTTACCACAGCATTACATCTATATCTGTGTCCAACTATCTCCTCTAATAGCTCATTATTTCTGTAGAGTGAGCGATGCAATGACCCTGGAACACGGAAGGACGCATTATCACTTAGGTATCTATTGCCTTATTCAAATTAAAAGGACATAGAGACATTGCACTGCTTGTCTTTGCTCTGGTATGTCCCCCTAAGGCTTGGGTGTAATTTCGGTGCACTGTGCTCATGGTCGCTCAGCCAGTCCCTCAGTGTGACCATGGGTAGGCCAGTGGCACCAGGCATCTGGATGCGGTTGAAAGACAAGCAGCAGTATTTCTGTCTAGGTAAAACCAGGCTTAGCTGCAGCATGTGGAGCTGGTCTCCTTGCCTTTGAAGGCTGCCGTCCTGCCTGCTGCCCTCCTCCTCATACCCTGTTCTGCTCCCTGTGATCTCCTGCTCTCTGCATCCCCTGCTGCCTCCTCCCTGCAGCAAACTTTCCCCTATTTTGAGGTGCATGTGTAGAAAAGTGGAGGTCCTTTCACTGCCATCCATGTCCTAGGTAGCATGTGCACGTTACAATGCTTGTCAGGAGCCCCATGCCACCAAGCAGACAAAGGAGAGCCCTATGCTGGCTTGACTGGCCTGGAGTTGGTAAAACCCTTCATAGACAGCCTACATATCAGCTGGGCTCAGCCAAATCCCGGGACTCTATCGATCAAGAGTAAGGAATAACGAGAAGGTGGCTCATTTTGCTGGAGAATGAACCTTTAGCACCAGCTGAGGACTTGGCGATCCACACATTGCCTTCTTTGCCTTCTCGCCGCCTGTTGTAAGCTGCCAAGAAGACTTCCCGCTCATCTGTCCTTGTGTTGCTTATGAGATGGCGAATTCCATTCTGTGCTGGAGCCACGGGGGTCTTCAAGTTTGTTGGATAAATCACATACGACTCAGGGAACCATGTGCAGGACTCCGATAGTTCAGGGCTTGTCTTGATTAGCCTGGGTGAAGAGAGACAGGCTGTTAATCTCCAGTGTCCCCACCTGCATGGACATCATTTAATAAGTAAAAATCATCATTAACTGAGGTCTTTCACTTGGTCTGTGCTAAATTATTACATTTTCCTTAGACCCTTGAAATTAGGGCTTTCCTAATGATATGGCAACCCCAACTTGCAGCCAAGCACTGATCCTTGAACCAGACCTGCAGGCTTTCATTAAACATTTTGTAGATACTACGGATACCGTGAAACAATCAGTAGAGTAGTTTCTACGTAACTAGAGCTTGTGGTACATTCCCTGCATCATCTCTGCACAAGGGAACTGAGGAGGTGTGTTTGCTAACATGGAATGGGGCAGGAAGGATGCTGTGACCACAACAGCCAAAAGGGAAGCCAGAGCAGTTATGTTCTCTGTGCTGGTGCTTAGCTCTTGATTCCCTCCCTGCTGAGATCTGACCAGGTGTCCCAGTTGTAGATGAAGACCACCGGGAACCCACTGAAAGCAAGGACACAGCTACATGTTTCATGACCCAAGGTGTCTGGGATTCCCCTTGCACCACGCAGTCTCCGATCTCTCTGGCATATCTCTCCTACCATAGAATCATAGAATCGTTTAGGTTAGAAAGGACCTTTAAGATCATTGAGTCCAACCGTTAACCTAGCACTGCCAAGTCCACCACTAAACCATGTCCCTAAGCACCACATCTACATGTCTTTTAAATACCTTCAGGGATGGTGACTCCACCACTTCCCTGGGCAGCCTGTTCCAGTACTCGACAACACCTTCTGTGAAGAAATTCTTCCTGATATCCAATCTAAACCTCCCCTGGTGCTACGTGAGGCCGTTTCCTCTTGTCCCAACGCTTGTTACTTGGGAGAAGAGACCGACCTCCACCTCGCTACACCCTCCTTTCAGGTCATTGTAGAGAGTGCTAAGGTCTCCCCTCAGTCTCCTCTTCTCCAGGCTAAACAATCCCTGGACAAACCAGTAACGTCTAGAGATGCTAGCAAACTCCTGTTAGCGGAGCCCAGGCCCATTTTCTTTCAGAGTCAAGGGAACTGCCTGCCTCTCTGAACGCTCATTCTGTGCTTTGCCTAAGGCCAAAAGCAGAGCTCATGACTCACTGACTCTCTCTGTGCATTTGTGCCTCTCTTGTTGAAGTGGCAGTCAGTCAGTGACACCCTGAGACCCTGAGGAATGTCATTTGTGGTCCCTTGGGTTCCTAAGTGGCTTGATGCATGGTTGACCCCCACGGTTAGTTAGAAAGGTCAGCCAAGCTTCAGGAGAGAAAACACAGGTGTGCAAGCACTTTCAGCACTGCATCTAGACCATGGGCCACAGAGAAATCCAGCCAGGGAGTGCTGTGAGTGCTTGTTTAAAAAATACTCTGCTAGTTCCTGACAAACACCATCACCACTTTAAAGAGAGTAACTGGGACCAGGTTCTTCACAGGGGAAGGAGGAGCTTCAGATCAGTACACAGAGGCTGCAGGACTGCATCAGCAAGAGGCAGCACAGACACGAACATGCAAGAAAATGCTTGAAGAAGACCAAGACATGAAGATGCCCTAATGGCCACAGAGTTTGCGTAGGAATGAGGGTTATCTACAATGAAAGCTCATCCACATTTCCCCAGGAGACCCTGGAATGACTGGTCATGCAGAAATAACTCCCAGAGTTCGTCCTGGAGATGTCTCCAAGCATTTGTTTGACCAACAAATCTGATTAGCTAAAGGCGTATTAGTGCCTCATCTCCGTATAAAACAGAATAAAAGAAGTAGGTTTTAATTAAATGTCTACAAGGAAAAAGAGCGAATACATTTGTGTGTGTTTTTTTTTTTTTTCTTTTGATTTGGCTCTAATCTGATTCAATACACTCTCTGGTTTCAAGCAGATGTAATTCAGTGGAAAGAGCATTTCCCCTGAAGTTACAAAAAAGTCTTTGTGCACACAGATAACTCTAGAGACCAGCACGGAAGTCTGAAGACAGCATATGCTAGGACACTCCCAAGGCAGCTGTTCTGTAAAATACCCTCCAAACAGGTTCAACACTCAACAACCGTTAGAAGAAAAATTTCTGCCAATCCCATATAACATTTCAGTGAATTTCTTACTTCACCAGAGATGCTTTGCGGCACAGCTTGTCTGCTCCCCTGTAGTAATTCACCAGCTGCACAAGTCCGGGTTCATGGCCTACAAAGGGGAAACAAAGAGATCAGACAAACTTCTCAATTAATGAAGGAAAAATATCTGCTTGGTGCAAAGGACCTGTGCAGTAGGGAAGAGAAAGGAGGACATTTCCTTGCCCTGCATCACAGAAACAAGCTCTAAGCTGGTACTGGCTCCTGTGGTTTCTTTCTTTTAGTCATGAAAAACCATGCATTTACCCAAGTCTGTTTTGAATCTGACACTTCTGTTTTCCAAAGGAAAGTAATAATTTCCTAATTCACACTGGGAACTGGCAGCGCCACCCAAAAACATTCTCCATTTGCTGGTGGCAGTTTTTAAAAATGAAGATTTCAGTTACTCTTAAATGCAGCAGGAGGATGCAGGGAAGCACACCATGATACAAAGATCACAGCTTACAAAAGGGCCTTGTTTCTTTGTCACATACAGCAGGATTTCCTGTTGGACCTGATATCACAAAACACTGGGAAATGTTAAAAGATTTGGTTTCCTTCTGGCAGTTTGCAGAAGCCCCCTTGGATAGCTGGGGTGGGAAGGGACCTCTGGGGGTCTCTGCTCCAACCTCTTGTTCGGTCAAAGTCTGAGTAGCCCTAAGGATGAAGATCCTACTGCTTCTACAGGTCCTTGTCCCAGTGCTTGACACTCATCCTGTTGTCCCCCGACCATCTTGATGGCCCCTGCTGGAGTCCCTCCAGGGTGTCTATCCCTTTCTTATACTGGAAAGTCTCAAATTGGTCCCAGTATCCAGCTGTGGCTTCACAAGTGCCAAACAGAGTGCCAAATAGATGGGTACCTCCTTAGCAATACTGGACTTCACACTACAGCCTGCCTTCCTTTGCCTTCTCATGCTACACAAACACTTGTGCTCAGCTGGAAGCTCTCTGGGGGTACAGGATGGCAGCAGTTGTCCGAAGGGTAATGCAAACCTGGGCAACACCACGCAGCCTCTCCCACACAACCAGAGCAGCTGAATACAGATGTGCAAGAGGTGAGTGATGCCTGGGGCAATACCTGCGTCACCAGTGACAACAACTGACAAGAGCATCGACAGGGAAAACGTGATGGAAAACTGCTCTAGTTTGAAATGACCTAGGACCAGGGGGATCCCCAAAGCATGGCAGTTACTTCCATCTTCACCTTGTCTTTTCAAAAAAAAAAAAAAAAATGCTTGTGGGAGTGATTTAAAAGTTATCCTCCTTGGTGTTTGCCTGGGAAAAAAGGCCTGAGCAAACATTACCTTAAAGATCAGGCAGCTGCAAGATCACAGGGAGTGAATATCTACTTCAACCCCAAGGTCACAGTCCTGACCTGGGTCACTTTTTTATTCACAAATCTTTAAATACAAGATAGCCAACAACCATATTCCAGGAAAGATCTGTAACTTCAGGCACTCCAATGTGTCACCAGCACTGCCACGCACTAATTTACTGAAAGAAATTAGTAAAAAAACCCCATCAAACTGCCTTCTGTTTCCAGTTTATCAATTTTGCTTGTTTCCTAGAGGAATCCAGGTTCAGAAGGAGATCCCACCAGTCTGAGTGGGCTCTGCCCCACAGTAGTCAGTCCACCCTGTCACCAGTGACAGAGGAATGGGGCTGGTGAAAAGAGGAGGACAGAAGTGGCTGAAATGTGCTCTGAAACCACTGCTGTTGGGTAATTCTGACCTGCTGGGAAGACACAACCTCCTTGGTTTCCTGAGCATCCCCACAGAGCAGTGGGCTGCAATGTGAAGTCTGGTGGTCAGCAAGGAGGGACCACAAGGTAGGAAGGAGAACAGGTTCTCAGGCATGTTGTGAGGTCCGCACCATGCATTTAGCAGGGTTAAAAAGCTGCCAAGGCACTGAGCAAACTGGCAATCCTTCCACGGCTGGCAGAGCGTAGGCCAGCATCCTCTGCAGCCCCTTCCTCCTTCCCCCCAACCCTTAGCACAAACTGCTTTTCCATTAGATACAGACTTAGATGCAGACACTCACTGCTTAAGGGCACAATCCCCCAGAAATTAGGGTACCAGAGAGAGCAACAGAAGTTCCTGCAGCTGAAAAGAACGAGCGATGCATGCTGAGAGTCCCCACTTTGACCCCTCTCCCACATCAAATGATCCAGCTCACCCCCTGAGGAATGCAAATCCCTACAGTTCCCCGAATTCATGTCTGCTTCCACTGAGTACTGCCTTTAGGAAAACCAAATCAAGCTGGCTTTGATGCAACAGCTGCTCAGGAGGACAGCTTTAGGAAGATGTACCAGAGAAGATACAGCTTTTTGGAAGATGTACCAAAATAACCATGTTATTTTTGTCTGAATCTACTGATTTCAGGCAACCAGCTCCTGCTACAGGAGGATGGGTTAAAGAAGCCAATGCCAAAGCATGGTCCCTCTCCACGGGTTATATAGATGTGTCTTGACTGTGAGAAATGGTTTGAAGTTTCAGGCATCCCATGGCAACATGTGCTGAAGGGCTCACTGAAGCCCTTCCATCACCCCAGAGCTCTTTTTGAGGATGGAAGGGTTTAGTAAGAGATGGCGACAAGCTCACCATGGCTGGACGTGCTGTGCAGGCCCACTCACATCAAAGAACTGTACTTGTTCTGCAATGAATCCCCATGCTCACAGCCCCTGCCTGCTGACCACATTAAAGCACAGGTCTGCTTGCTGTGCCTGGCTACAGTGTGCATAAGCATCCTCACTGCTTAAGCCTTTCCCGGTGTTTCCCTGCCTGCTGCAGACACCCTGACGCTGGAGGTTACCAGATGGCATCGCCATGTGATGGGGACTTTCCACTCACAAGCGTATGTGGAGACAAGAGAAGAGGTGCTGGAGCCGGTGACTTGCAAATCTGAAAGAGCAGTCGGTGCTGGGTCTCAACTGCAAGAAAAAGGCTGCAAATGCTGTCCTGCGGAGCGGCTGGGGTGAGGGGCGCTCCTCCTGCTCCAATGTTTCTGCAGCCAGAAGCAGTGCTGCAAAATCGCCCCAGGAAGGAAGAAACCAGGGTCAAGTGCAGGGAGGGAGACCAGGAGGGCACTACCAGCTGTCGGATGCAGACACGGGGGACTGTAGGAGGGAAACACGCTGCTCTGATGGAGTTTGCAATGTCCTCATCCCAAACCTGCTCTGACAGGCCTGGTGACAGGAGCCAGCAGAGCAGCTGGCACCATGCAGAGACCTGCGAGCCTTGCGGCGCCTGCCGGCTCACCCCCAGCTGTGGGCAATGACAGTGCATCTCTGCTCCCCGCCTCGCCCTGTGACAATGCCAGCGCCTGGCTTGGCTTTCCCCGCTCGTGGACATCGCGTGGCACTCTGCCTCCCTGCTCTTGGGCTCTTCCCCATCCGGAGGGGCCGAGGTGGCTGTGGTAACAGCCCTGCCTGCCGTGGGACAGGCAGTGCGCATGGCAGGCAGGG
>NW_009610624.1:0-200 GCF_000690535.1 Cariama cristata
TGAGGGTCCTCCTGTCCCGGGCGGGATGGACCAGGCCAACTGCTGCTGCAGCTCCAGGTGGGCTCTCCCCATGGCTCGGGAGATGCCGGTCGCTCTTTGCTCTGCAGGGAGGTTCTCACCAATGCCGAGCCGGTGCTGAATGCAGACGTGCGGCTGGGCCAGGGCCGCAGGAGGAGCGCGAGGCACCTTTTCCTGCTCCC
>NW_009610624.1:276-508 GCF_000690535.1 Cariama cristata
GACCCCCTGGCACCAGTCCCGGGCCCTGGGAGCTTGGTGCTGGATGCACCAACGTCCGTCCCAAGGGCAGGTGGGGGACAAGGCTGTGCCCGGGGGGACCCCCAAGGAGGCCACGTCCAATTCACCACCTGCCTCTGCTCTCTGCAGACATGGCACCAACCTGCGCCCACAGCTCTGCCTGGCCCTGGACCAGTTGTGGGTGTTGAGCAGTGGGAAGGAAGAAGAGGAGGAG
>NW_009610625.1:0-5183 GCF_000690535.1 Cariama cristata
AGGGTAGCAGGTGGTGTGGCTCAGACGCTGTACCGGTTCCTCAAGAGAGGCGTGAGGTGCCCGGGCAAAACCACTTCTGAACAGTCTTTTCCGGGTCTGTGCCATGTGGGGTTTTTCTCCTGGCTAAATAATGCAGTGGAAAAGCAGAATGTCGTTCTTCTACAGGGTAATGCTCCACTGGCGGAAACTTTATGTTATGGCCTTGAATTCATGAAGAAACAGTTCAGCACTTAACAAGTTCCTGAAGTAAATACTTAGCAACATATTACTCACTAGGTAAAACTTAAGGTATCTGAACATGTACATGGTTTTAGGAGGCCCCAGTTGCAAAATGAAAGGCATACTTTATATGGAGAAAAAGAGTCAGGCATCTGTTTGTGTTAACATTATTTAGATGAGTTCTGGTAACTGGCAAACATACATTAACTCTTGAGCGCGTTTGGGTTCTTAGCTCCTACTGTTTCTGTCAGGGCTGGTGGTGAATTCAAAGCTATGCAAGGACTTCTTTGTGCAGGGGATAGTGCTGTTTGCCCAAGCAGCTTGGGTGGCACTAGGGCTGGGGAAAGAATAAACGTTCTCTTGTTTTGCACTTGCAACTTCACTCATATTTGCGGACCAGTGAATTGCACACCATTGTTGACAGAACGGACCCGTCTAGGGGCTGAAGCAGCAGTTTCTAACATGCTAAAGCTGTAAGGCTTTCAGGTCACATGAATGGTGAGCATCGTCTCTTGCCTGTAGAAAAGGCCTGATCTCAGGCAGCAATTCCTGCAGAAAGCATCACAGTTGATGATTTGTCTGTAGCTCATCAGTGAGGAAGATGTGCTAGTGTTCTGTTGCTATCTGTACACCTTTGTACAAGTTCTGTCCTATGGTTATTTTTTCCTCAAAGGTGCAGCAGTATTTACAAGCTATTTCAACTGCAAGATGGAGGTTGTTTGCTTTCATTCACTGAATAGAATGAGCATTGCCTCATCCCTGGAAGTGTTCAAGGCCAGGTTGGATGAGGCTTTAAAGAGCAACCTGGTCTAGTGGAAGGTGTTCCCTGCCCATGGCAGGGGGGTTGGAACTAGATGATCTTTTAAGGTCCCTTCCACCCAAACCATTCTACAATTCTGTGATTCTATGAACATAGTCTAAGTGATGCAGAAGGCCTAATTTGGTAAATGTAGCTAGAATTTTACTATATATTGAGCTCTTCTTGATGGCTTTTCTTTCAGTGCCCTGCGTGCCAGGTGCGTATTAAAAATATAGGTATTCTGTCATACGCATGTCATTCTAATGTTTTCAGAGTTATACCCCAAATTATGGGGATAAAATGATGGCAAAAACAACATTAGCAACATTCTTTCAGATAAAGTCATTAACTGAACAATGTTCACTTGATGATTATTGTTTGTTTAAGTGATGATGTTACCTCAGAGGAAGAGGAGTTCCTTCGGTACTGTTACTTCAGTAAAAGGCAAGGAACAAACAGAGAATAGGAATAGGAGCCCAGGAGTGTGCATTTCAATGTCTGACCCAAAATACAGCTGTGTGAGTGTTGTGTGTAATGGTGAGAGTTTAGTAAGCCATTCAGAAGTCAAGACATTTAGAGGCATTTTTAATCAGGAAGAAATCAACATTTATTGAATTATATCTTGCCTTGCCAACAGAGAAGAAATTTGCCAGGTATTCTTGCTTTTTCTAATGCTACCTTAACTAAAACAATGCTTTATTTCAGTTGTCATAGTTCTGATGACTAGGATAATTTTTTGCCATTGCTAGGCTTAATAAAAATAGAGGCTGACATTAGTATTAAGAACAGTTCATGTATTCTGTGTGGCAGCAACTGTGGGAATTACTCTATAATCTTTCCCAGTGCAGATGTAGTCTCTGATTGCTCGTATGCTGTGGCTTACTCTTTGCAGTGACCCTGTTACTTGAGCCTGTCTGTTGCTATTTTCACTTGAATTCCAAGCAGATTTTTTATGCTTTCATTATTTTTCCCTTCAAACATTCTGCTTTTTTTTCTGTTCTGCTTTCTTCAGTCTACGGCTGCTAAATTTCATCTGCTTTCTGTTTGCCACTGAGTGTACTGTGGAAAAGTGGTGGTGTGTAGTGAAAAAGTTTGGGAAAGGAAAAAAAGACAGGCAGTCTCAGGGGGAGAGAACAGATCATGTGGCAGCTGCTGTTAGCTTTGCAGGAGAATGAAGATAAACCTGCACATCCTGGTGTGACCTTTCCCCTGTGCAGGCTGGGAATCCCAATCCCTAAACTCCATGTGCTTTAGATTTTTAATGAAATAGTCCTAGCCTCTTGAGTCTCTCCTTAATGTTGGCCAACCTCACATCGCTACCTCTGATCACTTTCACATGGCTGCTGTTTGTATTCCTCAGTTGAGAAGAGATGAAAACACTGGACTACAAGAAGATCTGTTCTATGGTGTCTTGGAATCACGTTTATTATTGGTGTAAATACAGTTGTGTAGGCACTGAAATAAACACATCTTGGATATAAACACAGATTTTTATGACTGTGAAATACTTGTAAGGGAACTTCTGGCAAGTTAAAGAGGTTTTCTTTGGGTGGAAGAGAGGTGGGAAGATGTGGATACCCCTTCTATATCAATTTTTAAAATAGTAATGCGTTAAGAGAATCTTTCATCAATTCAGGATAAAGTTTTCCAATATCCATAGTTAAATCTTTTTTAGAATATAGTGACATAGTGTACTTTTAAGTATTCTTGACAATTTAGCCTTCTGGTGAGGAGAAATGGTATGATGTTTAAATGCTGTTTAACTCTTTGTGCATCTCAATATGTTGTGGTTGATTTTTTTTTTTTTTCTTTTTTCTTCTATTTTCTTCCTGTAATACATTTCTGCAAACAGAATGCAGGAAAAAAAAATATTCATCTTCACTTACTTGAATTTGACTCAGTAAAAATGCTTTGCATACTGCAAGTTGTATGCAGGCAATTGTTCCTTAGATCGCTTGGGTTTTCATCAGATTTTAAACAGGTGTAAAATGGTGTCCTAGGAGATTCCATCAGTAGTTGTCTTTAAATAACCAAGGTGTTGGGAGGGCAAAGCTCTAAGTTTTGTTCAAATGCTTTAGTGGTCTGTGAACAAAGAGGTTTACCTTGGGATTCATTATTGGTGTTTGAGTGACTGAAGTGGTTGAATGTTGGAGATGCTGAGTGATGTTATTCCGATTTGCCTTCTA
Organism: Cariama cristata; assembly: GCF_000690535.1. Classification (NCBI taxonomy): domain Eukaryota; kingdom Metazoa; phylum Chordata; class Aves; order Cariamiformes; family Cariamidae; genus Cariama; species Cariama cristata. The sequence continues at coordinate 3,205 of NW_009610625.1, forward strand.
AGTGATGTGTACCTGTAGGGCAGGCTAAGACTCAAATCAATGTGGATTTTAGGTAGGTCAAGGAAGGTGAAGCTTACATGTACCTTGTTCCACTTCAGCCCTAATTCACCCTCTTGTTTTATTAGAAGAGGTAGTTGTAAATATCTCTAGAGACGTGTTATAAAGCTGCATTAAGCTAGCATTAGCGTCTTAACGTATTAGTATTTAGGGTCTTGTAGTATTAGTGTCTCAAAGGTGATGAAAATACTGCCTTTAAAATATATGCAATATAAAGAGTAATATAAACACTGTATCTGCTTACTATGAAAATATCAGGCAAAATACTAAAGCATCTTCTGATTTCTAAAACTGAGAAAGCTCATTGTGCTGCCATACTATTCTGAGAAAGGTAAAGTCACAGTGATTAAAGGCTTCACTGATAGTCTATTGCCACCTGCAAATTTCCACAGACTTGCCTTTGGCCTTTTTATTTCTAGCTACCTTAAAATATCTTTGTAGGGGACATAAATTTCATAAAACACTTTGCATGGTTTTTTCAAGTGAGACCTTCAGCCTTTGTTTCTTGTCACTCTGCTACAGTTCACCTCAGTGTCCATTAAACAGTGTTTTCCCCTCTGCCGTAACTGAATGTACCAAATGTACTTGTTTTCCACGCAGGGAATATTCTATGTGGGGACATGGTGGAATCCCATGCTTGTGGCTGTCAGGAGTGAGGTGTACCTGGTACAAACTTTGTATTGGCTGCACTTTCATCTGTTAGGTGTATGACACTGACTGCTTAACCTTAATTTCTGGAGGGATTATCATACGCTTTCCATTTGTAAAGCCTGGTTTCCTCAGGACTGTGGACCAAATATCAGTGATGTGGTTCCACTGTCTGCAGTGGAGTTACCCAGAGGAGCTCCATGTGGCCTGTGTAAAAGGCCATAGAGCAAAGCCTTTCAAGGCTTCAGTGCATGTGATACAGTGACATATGTCATGAATTATTGGACTGATTCAAAATACTGAAAAAAATGCTCTGCATAGAACATTCCTTTAGAAATTGAGGGTTTCTGACTTTCCAGGAGTGAGAAGTGGCAGTATGTGGGCTAATAAGGGTTCACAGAACTTGTCAGGGATTCAGTGACAGTTTCTTTTTGTACTAGCTACTTTTCTGTCCTTACAAAAAAAAAAAAAAGACGACGAAGCAGCTTACATACTAGCTGTTTTACATGGTGTCTGCCTGGAGCTGCTTTCTGGGAAATGTTAGTTTTTCTCTTGCAGCAGGTGATTAATGGGCATTGTGTGGATACCACAGCTGGAAATCCCAGGCCTGAAGCTGAGAGAGGAAAGGAAAGCACAAGTCTTGTTGCTGACTTCTGGCATCATGTGTATGCACAGAAGGGAAATGGGAAACTGTCACCTTTGCAGGTGAAATTTCACAATCATAGAATTGTTAAGGTTGGAAGAGACCTCAAAGATCATCAAGTCTAACCATGTACCCAATGCCACCATGCCCACTAAACCATGTCTCGAAGCACCACATCTAAGGGTTTTTTGAACACCTTCCAGGGATGGTGAGTCCACCACCTCCCTGGGGAGCCCGTTCCAATACCTAACGACTCTAACAGTGAAGAAATTCTTCCTAATATCCAGCCTGAACCTCCCCTGGTGCAACTTGAGACCGTTTCCTCTTGTCCTGTTGCTAGTTACCAGGGAGAAGAAACCAACCCCCACCTCGCCACAGCCTCCTTTCAGGTATTTGTAGAGGGTGATCAGGTCTCCCCTCAGCCTCCTCTTCTCCAGACTAAACAACCCCAGCTCCCTCAGCCGCTCCCCATCAGACATGTTCTCCAGGCCCGTCACCAGCTTTGTTGCCCTTCTCTGGACACGCTCCAGCACCTCAATGTCCTTCTTGTAGTGAGGGGTCCAAAACGAGGTGTGGCCTCACCAGCGCTGAGTACAAAGGCGCGATCACTTCTCTAGTCCTGCTGGCCACG
>NW_009610626.1:0-15246 GCF_000690535.1 Cariama cristata
GTTTTAACCTCCTGCTTTTATCTGCTCAGCTGTGGGAGCCCAGCCTTCCTGGGGGTTTTGCAGCGAGTTAGGCTCACGAGGGAAGGAGGTGGTGGTACGCAGGGCTTGAGTGGTGCGTTTAATGAAAAGAGATTTCTGCAAGAGTCAAGACTTGTTTGGGGTCAGTATAAAAATAATATATAACCAGAAAAAAACCAAGTTAGATATGTTTGAAGCAAGTATGTTACTTAATGGCATTCAGCGTGTGATACTTCTGGCATTCAAAGATGACCACAGTGATAAAATAGTTCTTGTTTGGGGTTTTCTTATCAATGCTGTAAGCGGAGTTCCCGAGTAGGTTCTGCTTGGTCTTGCACAGTGAACAGCGGTGCCCTTTAAACACACAGCTTGAATCTCTTGGTGACTGAGGCCTTTTGTTGTGCTAGTGGTGTTGCTGTTGGTATATTATTAGTTAAAGAGGAGTCTGAAGTCCTTGGATTAGAAACTCATATAGCGCTGAGAGCACAGTGTGCAGAGGTGAGAATAGAGGTGCGTTCTTAATTTGCAGATTGCATAGGAAAGGTTAGAAAATTTTGTATTCTACGTCATTTTGATAGTCACATGGACTTCAAAAGAAGCTAATGCAGCTATTTAATAATAGCAAAAATGGTAATTTAAATTGTTTTCTTGTTTTCCACCTAGCCCGCAAGTGGCACAGAAATGGCATCAAGAAACCCAGATCCCATAGATACGAATCTCTCAAAGGGGTGAGTATTGTTACTGATATTCTCAGGCTGTTAGGCCATTGAGGCTTAACCATGAAAAAATCCAGTATTTGTGTTGACTGATACATTTTTTGCAGACAGAGGCTTGTGTTTCAGATGGTCACAGCCACTGTGGGTTTCTGTTTTATCTTTTGCTTACCTTACATGCAGCTGTGATATTTCTAACCCACATGAAATCTGCCCTTGTATGTCTACAAAACTGCTTTTTAGTTATTGGCTAATTTTATCTCTCTCCTGCTCAGGTGGGTGTCAGTAACTGCTGCTTGCAGTGAAGTGAACACATGTCAGTTGGATAGCTCTTCTCCCTTTTGCCTCCTGCTGCGTCTCCCTGTTCTTTATACCTTTCAATGTTATTTTTCTGTCTGTAATAATCCAGAGAACTTCCCTCAGAAGATGAGAGGAATTGGTGTTTCTGGACAATACATCTGAAAATGATAGTGTTTTGCTTTTTCTGAGATTAGGCAAGTGATATAACAGGATCTTTTTCCACACTTGAAAGTGAAAACAGGACATTTTGAATTTTGGGAGGGTTGTGATTCTGTTTGTTTTGTAGATGCGTTTATTGGCTTTTTGGATGTAACATAAGAGCTTGTCTTCTGCATAGCTCAGTGAGGGTTCAGTTCTACCCCCTCCTGCGGGTAGTCCAGCAGTCTCTGAATCTGTCTCCTTGCACCGAGTGCGCATGAGCGGAAAAAATCCTGATACTCACGTGTGCCAGTTAAAATGCTGTTTACAGTAGAATAGCAAATGTTTCTTAGTGTGACAGTAGCTGATGGTTCTGAGAATTGGTCCTAGCCATGACGGGATGTGTTAGCCAGCTATTAACTGACAAAAACTGGGGAGCTACTCTTCTCTGCGCTTGTATTTTTTTTCCTTTAACGTAAAAAGGAAAGGCCTGAGGAAGTGGCATTGGTCTTTTCCCCAAGGATTACATGTGTATGTGCTCACCTGCCAAGGTTGGTTTGTGGTACTTCAGATCCAGGATGTATTGTGACATGGAAATGAAATTTGACTTGTTTACAGCTTTACTCAACTTGTCCTATTTCTTCTGTATGTTTATTGCTGGGGTTCTGAGTTTGTTTGTTTATGGAAATGAAGGAAAGTAGCTGGTTAAAGGATGGTTACAGATGGTTAAAATAATTTTGTTGATGTAATAAATCAGAAAAAAATCTGAATTAATCACAGCGAGCATTTGGGAACAGTTGGAACAATCTGGACATATATATGTTTTCACATACGTGCTTTCTGCAACATGGCTTATTTTTTCCTTATTTTTATAGGTTGATCCCAAGTTTCTGAGGAACATGAGATTTGCAAAGAAACACAACAAGAAGGGGCTGAAGAAGATGCAGGCTAACAATGCCAAGCAGGCTGCTCAACAGAAAAAGGACTGACATGGTTTAAGACAAAGAACCAGTTTTCCTATTGGCATGCATGTTACATCGTTTTTGTAAAAATAAAATCGGTTGTAAGTCTTCACCTCCTGAATTTGAGGAGAACCCTCCAGAAGCCTTGTTTGAGTTGTGTTTTAGATGCCAGTTGTGCATCAAACCTGCATGTAGTGATCAGTGAGTGTTTCTGTTCCCTGGCAGATCAAGCCAGCAGAGGTTTGGAGAGGTTTTGTGTTAATATTGTCAGCCTCCACACACAGCAAGTAAAGCAATTGCTCCCTTCTCAGTGCCATTCTACTGTAATTGTTGGTACAGTTCATGAGCACTTAGTAGTTCAAAGTCCGTTTTCAAGTTGTGAAATGGTTATTGAGTGAAACTCTAAAATTTAAACAAGAAACAACTTGTTTCTTTTCATAGCAATTGAAGCCAGTGTTGCCTGGACTCTTAGGTGACAGTATTTGATACAGGTAAAATTATTTTTGATGTTGGCATGCATGTTCAGGGTTCTTGCATACCACGGTTTTTATGATGGTCCCTAGTATTGTTACAGCAAGATGAGATTTCCACGTGCTGTTAATGTGTCTGCTGCTTTGCTGTCCAGGTAAGGTAGTTATAGCTATGGAAATCCTGGAAAATGGGAGAGTAATGAGTGTTAGCTGTGGTGTTAGCATAGCAGTTAGTGTTAGTATTGGTGTGTGGTGTATTCTGAAATACTTGAAAGTATTGAAGCATTAATGGAGCTACTATGGGAATGTGTAAGGATTTAGGACTACGTAAAATATGCATCTTTTTCGCAGTTACTGTATTTTAGTGGATGTCTTTTGTGCCAGTACCAAAAAAAGTACCTATCTGATGAAACGTGATGACTGGTGAAATCTGGGGAGTAACATTCAGAAGCCCGAGAGATGCTGTGGCAGGGTTTTGTTACTTCCGTCCTGTAGATCAGGAAAGGGCTTCACTCTCCAGGTCCCACCAGCCAGCAAAGCTGGTTCAAGAAGTGCTTTTTTATTACTGAAATGGGCCACCTGTTAAAATGCAGCGAACTGTTCCTGGAATTGCAATTCCGACGCTTGTCCACCCGGTGGTGTAAATCCACGCATCGACACCAGGGCTGGAGGTTTGCAGGTATCTTCTGACTTTGCAGTAGAGCCGCAAAACCCCCCTGCTGGATTTAAAAAAAAAAAGAAAAAAAGTTCAACTGAAACATCCAATTAATGTAATTGATTTTTTTTTTTGAAATTGTTTAGCCAATTACCAAAATGCAATGTTATTTTAAACCAAGTTAAATATTTTTAATCCCTTATGGCTTGAATTCAAAAGTTTTCCAAGTTCCCACTTCTTAATTGTTTTTGACTGTTGAAAAATTACCACCCCGCCCTAAACCAAGCAATATAAAGAGATTTACTAAGTTAAAACTCAGGAGTTGAGGGCTTTTAAAGTCTGAGGGACATCTGCAACCCTCGGCTGTCTGGTTTCTGCTGTGTGCATCTCTTGGACTGTTGTGGATGTTGACATTTGTCAGCCAAAATAACTTAGTTGCTGTGTGAGAGCGGGGTGCTGTGCTGGAGAGACCGTACAGTCACAGGGTTCATACCACTAGGCAGAGTCTGCTAAATAGTCAAGATAAAAAGGTTGTGTCGTCCCTGCTCCTCAGGTACGCCAGAAGGTCAACTGGCGAGAGGTTCCTCATGGTGTTAATCCTCCCTGGAGAGTTTTTTTTCCAAGTGGTAGGTCACCCAGAGACAGATGCACAGTGCGTAAATCCCACTGGCCTCAGTGGTACCTGAGTGGTTGTGGGTATCCGAGGTCTCAAGCTGTGTGGCTGGTGCCTGCCCTGCTTCAGGGAGTTTGTCTACAAAGGCACGATTGCATAGCTGTGGTTCAGGTTAGCGTGCGCATCTGGTAGCCTCAGCCTCAGCCCAGAACTTCCCTGCAGCCCTTGCCAGGGCTGGCAGAGAGACGTAGCATGGGGAGATGTCCCCTTGGGTTGCTGCTGGTGTTGGAGGAGACAGAGCGGCTGGTCCAGCAGAGTACATGAAGATCAGTCTGCTGCAGATGTGTGTTGTGATGAGCAGTGAAAGAAAAAGGCTCTGAACAGAGAACTTGGTGTTTGTCAGGTTACACCTTGACCCACGTGTCTGCAAATCTCCAATCTGTTTTAAGTTCTGTATTTTAAATCTCCATGACTAAGACTTTTCTGAGAAAGGAGATTCATCTTTAAACCCCCTTGGTGTGTTCCCCAAAGTGCTTGGGTAGTGAAAGCAACTCACTCACAGGGTGTGGTTTGAGGGAAGAGAGGGCTGTGCAAAAGATGCTGGCATGTTAAGGAGGAGCAGGAAGATCTGGGCTTCCTGTGGCTCCAGGCAGCTCCCCCAGGCCTGCCTTCAGAAGCAGCCTTTTCATCTCGCTGCCCTTCATGCTGCCCTTCAGTGAGACAGCTTCCCAAATATGGGCTTGCTGACTTTCTGACCAAAATAGCGGCTGCATGACAAAATGCATCACGGAGGAACGTAACCTTAATCCTGGCATCATTGTGTAGCAAGAGACAGGAATTTTGTGAGCTTCCACAGCAGCTTGGTGTCAGGTTTGTTGTCTGCTCCCTGCGCACATGGTGGTCCCACAGGACACTGCCCGGGCATCAGTTAATCACCTATTGCATTTTCTAACCCTGTGTCAGCTCAGTTCATGACTTCCCTTCGTGTCGTAGAGGTTGCCTCATCTCAGAAGGGAAGGCTGCGAAGGGGAGTCTGTGCTGACATGGCCTCATGGTGGGTCTTCATCATCTTTTGCTTGCCTTGTGAAATCATTTAAGTTCTGTTGGTCAAGTGAGGCTGAAGATCCTTTTTGCGAGGATTACGTATACAGAGCCCAGGAGATGGAACTGGCAGCTGTGGCCCTCCTGAAAATATCCCTATTATGCAGAGTTCTGTCATCTTTGACATTTAAAAACTTTAAAACTTTTATGATTAATTCCCTGGTATCCTGCAGGAAGCCAATGAGCTTGAGACCGTCTCTGCTCAGCTACTGCTGTACATCAGGTTATACATTTCATGCTTGCTGCTGCTGTACGTCATACTTGCTGCAGATGATTTCTCCCCTTTGCAATTAAGAGGACTCAGTATCAAGTTCCAGTTTGGCTCATTTTTTCCCTTTGATTTAAAAAGAAAAAAAGGGAGCAAAGGGCATGTAACCAAATACTGGATCAGCTCATTTGGCAAAGGTGAGCCATCGCACTGAAAGCCAAGAGCGCAGAACCGGGGAGGAGAAATCAAAGCACTGCCAAATGCTGTGATGGCACAGAGTATTCACTGGGGACATTGATGTTCACAGTGAAAATGGAAAGTAGGGCTGGATATGTGTTGCTCTGTGTCCCTTTACCGCCATTCAGTAGTGTGTTCAAGCAAAAAGCATTGAATAGAACATGAGTTCTGCTTTGCCCACCTGTCAAGGCTGTTGCAGGTGTTTCTACATAACAGGGGCTTTGGATTGGTGAAATGTTTATCTGACGAACCTTATTGCTGCTGCCCTGGTGGCAGATGTATGACTGTAGGTGAGATGCAGAGGTTTTATTAGGGAATGTGTACAAAATGTCCTCAGATCTTCCTGCAGTCACTTAGTTCACCCAGCAAAGTTTTACTGAGGGTTGAAGAGAGGCCTCAAATACGCTGGAAAAGCTGTAAACCAGGGCAGAAATTAAATCTGCTGCCAGTGAAAGCAAGCAGACCAAATGTCCTGAGAACTGTGGCTGCGTCCAGTGGCATGGGCTGCTGTCACCTGCCAGCACAGCTCCTGTCTCAGCTGGGGGGTGGTTAAGAGCACACAGATCTAGGGACCAATTTAGAGAGTGATAAATGGCTTTTTGACTGATTTTTTTAAAAAATGATTGTTTCAATGACTCTTTTTCCCTAAGCAGTACATGTGGACATGTGTCACATTCCTTAAAGGCTTCGGGCACCAGAAGTTGCAGGGAAAACTGCAAATTTGGAGTTGCATAGATACGTGGACTCCTCTGGGTGGCTTTCATTCATTCATCGTTAGCCTATCTCCAGGCACATCCCCTCTGTGGAGGCTTCAGCCGGGCTGATCCTGTACTGGTTACTGGTTTTTCAGCCATCTAACCCACTTGCTGGCCTGTCGTGAGGTGTTAAATTCCGAATGCAGTTGTTACCGTGTTTTAGCCAATGGTGAAATTCACCCGCAGTGCCCCACCCTGCGGCATTTGCTGTCTTACTCTTGGAGGACAGTCAGCGTGTTAAGGTAAATTGGTTTTGTAGCAGTTTTTCTGACTTCACGTAGAGCGTGCTGACCTACTGGCAGCACTGGTCTGAGGACTAAAAAAGCCCAAATCGTACCAGCGTGTCTGCTCTTCTAGGGACAAGTTTCAGCTGCTACAAGACTTGTCTTCTCTCTCCAGCCACCACCTTCCCTGTTTTACTCTCAGAAAAGAGTGGGCAGCCGGCGAGGTTGTGTTTCATTGCTGCCTGTGCCATTCAGCCAAGAGGGGAGAGCCAAGACACATGGCTGGGTGCCTCTTTGCGGCCATCGTTTTCCCTGGGGTCACAGCAGAGTCCAAGCCTCCACCAAGCTGACTGAATGGAGGGGATTAACCTTATTTCTTCTCTTGTTCACCCTTCAGTAAATCAAAACCTATCAGTAAGCAGTGGAGAGTATCTTGGAGATATCCATGTTGGATTTTGGGATCTGGTTGGGACAGAGGAAGATAACAGGACTGTTGGTGATGCCTGCTGAGATGTGATGTGAGGATGCGGGTTGCCTGTGGGCTGGATGGCCGTGATTGTGGGGAGAGCTGGTGTCACCGTGGCACGTGGCCAAATCCCAGGTATTTGGAACTCTCTGGAGGTTTCCAGGCCTGGGGTGGAACATTTCAGCTGTGTCCTCAGAAGCAGGTCTCAGTGGGAAACGACTGCTGCTGCTACACCGGGGAGGTGAAAAATTATTGTTTTTTTTTTTCCTCTGGGCTACAGATTCATTGGAAACAGAAGATGGTAACACTCGGGAGCACTTCGTATCACAGGGTCATTTGACCCAACACCTTTCTGTGTCTGTTGGCTTCTGGTGCACCGGCAGTTCTGCTGAATCAGCAGTAACTATGGCATCGAGGGCTTGAGACCCTCAGTGAGACCTCTCTGTGTCTTCCAGATGTTTGCATTAGGAGCGTTCCCAAAATATCCTGGGTTTTAAGGAAAATCAGCTGCTCTAGCTGACAGGGCGTTAATTTCCTCAGGTTTTTTAGATGTTACAAGTCCTGGTTGGGCAAAACATTTGGTGCTTGTTGCCCAGAGGAAAGACACAGCCATGTCCTTCCAAACAGCTGACAACCCCTGTCATGCCTGTTTTCACCTCAAGCCCATTTGGTCTGAATTACAATATTTCATTATTGCTACAAATGAGAGCATGTATCACATCAAATGCAGCTACTCAGGGTGTTATTTCCACAGAGAGGGCCAAAAAAAAAAAAGAAAAAAGCTGGCTTTGGGAGGAAGGGCAGAAGGATGTTGCAGTGGGCACGGGGCACTGGCTTGGCAGCATCGCTGGGGCTTGCACCGACGCAGTCTCGCACCTTGCCCTGCCAATGTTTATTTTGCTTGGGTAAACGTTTGATTTTAGCAACACGACCGCAATGCGTGAGCTGTGCTTGGGCTGTAATTCGATGGGAGGAGGCAGCTATGTGCAGGGAGAGCTGCTAATAGAATGCTGCGCTTCCTTGGGATGAGAAAAGATGGTGCCTGGGGCCCTTGGGGACAGCGCAGCTTGTCCTCCTCAGCCCTGCTGTCACCCCATGCCCGGGGGCTGAGACCCAAAGCAGGGCTGTGCCTTGCTAAGGGCCCCTATGGCCCAAATTGATGTGATTTCTGAGGGAAAATTGAGTGTTTCAGTTATTGCGGCGCAGGTCCCCCCCAGGGCTGTTGGAGGACCTTGAGGTGCCATGGGGCTGCCGCCTGCCTCCCACCAGGCTGGGTGAGACAGGAAGGACGCACCCAATCCGGCTTAGGAACGGCTTTTATTCACATTTCCAAAGAAAACTGAGGTTTTGCTGAGTGCACCACAGGGTGGCAATCAGGATGGCAGGGAGGAGGAAAGGGTGTCTCTTCAGGACAGCTGAGGCAAGAGCGGGGAGGAGAGGGAATGTCCCTCACCCGCAGATTTCAGTAATGGCATAAGTGGTCATTAATTCACATTTTGTCACTAAAATGCTGCTGATGCTCCCATTAAACCAGCAGGCAGCTCCTGAGCCGGCTCACCATGGCAGGGGTGAGGAGATGCAACATGGCAGCTCCTCACCGAGCACCCATGGCCCCCTTGGCCAGGCTTTGCTGCTGGGCTGGTAGCAAAATACCTCCTTGGAGGCTTAAAGCTCCAGTTGTGCTGTCGTCTTGCCAGATGTGGCTCACAGACACTCGACGCAGCCCCGTTAGTTGTGAGTACGCGAGCAGGGTGAAGCTCACACTAAACCTCCAAGGAATGACCATCTGAGGCACTCGGTATTAATGTGTTTTATTTTCCCAGCGGCCACCCTTCTCAGCACTCAGTCTTCATGCCGGTAGCCAGGGGACTTGGCCAAGGAGGTGAGATGCAGAGCTGGAGGTGTTTAGGAGATTCGGGCTGTCGATCTGGCCTCAGATTTATTCAACTCCCTTCATAAACTCCAGGAACTCTGCCAAGGGGAAGACATTGGAGACAAGGGGTGTGAGGTGGGACCGAAGCGCCCTCGGAGCTGCCAAGTGTGCTCTTGGCAGCTTTCTCCAGCCCTGTCTCCTTTTCCATCCCCCCGATGCGCGAGAGGCTGAGGGGGAATGGCTACTGCTCCTCTGACCATGGCGAGGACTCCTCATGACTCCCACTGGAAATGTCACTGGAGCCCAGCATCACCCTTGGCTGCCACCAAAATGCTGGAGGTGAGCGCCCGGGGAGGGATACGGCCACCGGTGCAGCTCAGAAATGGTCTGCGGGTTATTTCAGCAGCGTTGCGTTAAAAGATACGGCTCTTTGGAGGTGGTGCTTGTGTTTAGGGGGCAGGAGGGGACGGGCAGGTCTCTGGTGAAAAGTGGCATTGCTCCAGTGCAGGGTGGTTTTCACAGCATGGGGTCAGTTAAGGCAGCCCCAGACGCTTGCTACCATTTCACAAGTGTAAGAAACCCCCTATCCCTGTGCAAACACTGGCTGCAGTCAGGCATATTGCCCAGCACTGCCTGCATGAGCTCATGCCCATCCAAGAAGGCCACCAACACCATGGGAGCTGCTCAGGGGACACCTAAGGGCTCACGACCAAACTGCATGCAAGAAAGAGTCCTACCATCATAGTCAATCTTGCCATCATTGTTTTTATCCCCGTCTTTCATCAGTTCTTCTATGTCATCCTCGGTAATGGTCTCTCCTGTTGCCTGCAGCATGATCTTCAGCTCCTCGAGGTCGATGTAGCCATCGGCATTTCTGTGTGAGGACAAAAGAGATCAGGAGCGGACCACGACACTGGGGAGGGGGAACTGGGGCGATTGCGCTGCTCCCACCACCCCACCATGCTGCAGTCACGGCTCTTACTTATCAAACATCCTGAAGAGATCTGAGAGTTCCTCTTCGGTTTTTCCTTTGCTGTCATCTTTCATACACCGGACCATCATAACTAGGAACTCATCAAAGTCTACAGTGCCGCTGCCTTCAGACAGAATAAACACCCATCAGCTGGCACTACGGTGCAATGCCAAGCGAGAGATCCCACTTCCCTTTAGTAACCAAGGACCAAAACTCGGGAGAGCAGCCCTGCAGCAAGGGGCAGCTTTCAGAATGCTGCGGTAAGTGACTGAGGCCCTGCACTGACTTCGTCACTGAATTTTTACCTTTTGCAGTCATTTCGCCAAGAGAAAATGAACCAAAAGTCCTGCTGGAAGCACTGATGAATGGAATTTCCTGCTATGGAGGTACCTGTCCATCTCATCTAGGTATTATTAATAAAAGCTCCAGAAAGCAGGTATTCCTGTAGTGGTTTTGCACCAGCAGTACAGTACTATTGTTTTCAATGACACAGCTGTTTTCTGGTTTTTTGCCTGACTTTTAACTGCTTTTTTATTCCCTGGTTATTTAGTATGGTATTTCTGCCCAACTTGCACAGAGTGGATTTTGTTATGTGTGATCACCAGTATGCTGATTTAATCAATATTGACATTTATGTGTGTGTACACTTGAGCAGTGAAAGACTTTCCTGACGATAGAATTCTGTAATTGTGGCATTTCTGAAACGGCAGTTGCTACATTCAGCCTTTATTTTGTTTTTTAAATGGATCTGTGCAATTTCAGAGTACCCCCCCAAAATCAGTTCAAGCAGCCTGATCATTATAGGAATAATAATTTTTATAGTTTCTCTTTGCCTGGACATTTCCTAAAGGAACCATGCTGAAGTTTGGTGGGCGTTAGTGTCCTTCAAAACCACAGCACTGCAGGTTGCTCCCCACAGGCTGCGACTGTCCCCACCACGGATCCTGCCAGCGCTGCACAGATGCTGAGCGCTCCCGACCTGCACCGTGCCCTCCATGCCTGCGGACATGGGGATGGTGCTTGGGAGAGTGGAAGAAACTCAAATCTCTCACCATCCTCATCCACCTCGTCTATCATCTCCTGCAGCTCCTCAGGGGTGGGGTTCTGCCCCAGCATCCGCATCACCTTCCCCAGTTCCTTGGTGCTGATGCAACCGTCCTCTGCCCCCAGCACGAAGATGTCAAAGGCAGCCTTGAACTCTGGGGAAAGATGGGAGAGGAGATGTCAAGGTGTGGGGCAAGACCCCCGCGACCCTGCAGGTAGGTAGCCCTGGGGCAGGGGGCTTGTCCCAGGCACAGCCCCCCCCTACCCATGCACCCCAGCACTGCCTGGGCACACGCACACGCTTGTGGATCAAAATCCCTGGGTCATGCCCTGCTTTGGCCAGTCTGGCCAAAGCATTTCTGGGGTGTGATTGCTGAGGCAAGCTGGGATGCTGGCTGGGGAACTCGTCTTTAGGCTGCGGTGTCAGGTTAAAGATGCACCTACCATTTTTTTGCTCTTCTGTCAGCTGCTCAACCTGTAAGGAAAACACAGAGACCAAGTCATTCTTCTTCATCAGCATCACTAATTGTTAAAAGGACATGTTATTTGTTCACCAGCCTTTGCAAAGGTCAGCCAAGCCTCACAACAGTCACCCTCATGGACCATGGGATGTACAACCAGTAGGGTTTTGACGCCACATTCTTTCCCTTAAAAAAAATTATTCCCAACGCCTTTGAAGCGAGCATCATTCCCCTAGAGTGGCAGCATGTGATAGGTGGTAGCAGTAGCCTTTGCACGAGCAGGGGAGTCCTGCTGGGAAAAGCATTTGCCTCTGTCAACCATTTGGAGACAATCTCTTGTTGCTGGCAGGTTTCACAGCAGGATGGCTGTGCTGCTGAGGGCTGCTCACCCGCAGGCTGAGGCCAGGTCAGAGGTGGGAGATGCTGGGGAGGTCCCTCGGGAGGGAGAGGGGCACAAGGCGATCCCCAGTAGTTGTTTTTCAGCCCTAGATTCAGGAAACTCCCTGCACTATCCAGAGCATTAAGAGCTGGTCTACTTCCATCCAAGTCAGTGTTTATTACAAAGATTTCTGCCTCTGAAGGGAGCTGCTACTCCCTTTAGCCTGTTTGGGGCCTCTCCCCGAAGAAATGGCCTGTGGAGCCACTAGGCATTAGCCAAGACAGGCTGGCAGGCTGTTCCCAAACCCTACCCTAATTCATTCCCTACAGACGATCAGTGGGAGCTTATTACCTAGCATGAATTAACAAAAATAATCAATGAGGAGAGCAAAGAGGAATTAATCAGTTGTACCTCTTCAGGTGCATTTCTCTCTTTGGCTTCACTCCTGCCTGCAGGTATTGCTTATCTAAAATTGCTGACCTCACTTCTGTAGCATCCATGAAAACATTGACTTTTCCTTCCCGTGCTGGTCAACAGCCTCTCTGGATTCACCCAGGTAGGACCCCCTGCCCTGACAGGGCTACCTCCGGCCCGTGCAGAGGGTTCCTGACCCCATGAATGTCTCCTTATTACCATCCCCGTGCGAGCAGTCCTCCATACCCATCCCTGCCGTGTTTCGGCTCGGGCAGAACCCCGCAACCCAGGGTTGTGGCACCTGTCTTTGAGGGAAGGCTGATGCTTTTGCCCCAAAAAGCAACGGTTTTGCAAAAGCCAGCTGGAAATCCTTCCCGTTTGCAGCAAGAAGCGGGGAAAGTGCTTTTTCTTAGCAGGACAGAGCCTGCAGGAGGCGGGCAGAGAGCCTTATCCCACTCCCCACGTACCAGGAGGTGAAGACTTTCAAGTCAGAAAGCACTAAGGACGGCAGCAGGATGGCCATTGCAGGAGGAAACCCAAGCCCACTGTGGCCCCGGTGCCGCTGAAGGCAGCTGCCGGCCCTTCGTGGTTATTGTTTGGGCAGAGCGAGGGAAGCCGCAACGCTCCCTCGGCCGATGTCCACGGTCACCATCCTGCCACTCGGGTAACATGACCCCCTCGGTGCATTCGCTATTTATAAGCCCGGGTGAGAGAGGTGCTGGAGATAAAGATGAGCTCCCTGATTGTTCCCCGGCTTTGGTATTTATCCTCGCAGCCCTTTATCTGGACACTTGTCCCTGGCACTGTTCTTAGCGCCGCTTAACAGAGCCTAAAAATGTTCCCAAAATAGCTTTGTGTTTGCACACCCTTATCTAGGCATGAGTGGGCAAGATGAAAATCCATCGGGTTCTCTGCCTGCACGTAGGGAATTTGGCATACATATAATATTAATATATGCCATCAGCATGCGGCAAATAAAAAAACACTCACTTTTGAAGCTTCCTTGACTACTGAAGTGATAGATGTGGAGTTATGCTGTATGTAAATTAAATGCATTGCAACTATAGAGTGACACTTTAATTACGGAGATGTCTCTTGAGCTGCTTATAGTCCCCTCTGGACATGGATGCTGTTTGCGGCTTTATTCCACCTCCACATCATTGCAGGGACAGGGTTCTCCGGCTGCGGTGTGGGAAGGCAAGCACTAAGCTCACAGCACTGCGGCAGCCGTGGTAACACCAAATCTGCTCTATTTGGCTTTTATCGGCTCTCCTCTTCATCCCGTGTTTCTATTTGAAGTCAGATGGGAAGTTGAAGTTCTTGAATTTTTTTCCCAGGCAAATGTTTTCTTACAGTTAAAATCTTGGGGAACAGATCCAGGAAAGAGCTGTTTGTCTCAGCTGTGCCTGGCTTGGACTTGTTTTGCCTCTGTAAAGGTGCTGGCAGTTAATGCCCAGGACTCGAGCCCCACATTTACCAGTGTGCCCCCACCTTCAAACCAGCCGCAAAATCCTGAAGGGAGTCCATCGGGTCTTTTGCGTGGCCCATTTCCCTGATCAAGGGCTCTTTGTCTGGGGTAAGTTTTTGGTATTTGAGGTAGGAATTTTGGGGTTCTGCTCTATTGCTGCAGTTACTTTTTCTCAGCTAAATTCCTCCATGGTCCAACTCCACTAAAGCCCACAGGCTTCGGGTAGGGATGACCTTCACCTGTGCATTTTTGCCCATTTCTGGGGCAGAGATTTGGAGAGAAGTTTGAGCTTGCAGGTGGGGGAACCTTTTCTTTTTGGGGGTCTCTGCCCATGCTGCGAGCGCCTTGCCCCAGCTGACGGACAGACCCTTTTGGCTGTGGGCATCGCCGGCTTGCAAAGCACTTCAGCATTTCTCCTTAATTAGGGGCATGAGGTCCCTAAACAATAAGGAGAGGACCTGTGCCTTGAGTCGCAGAGAACATAGTTAATTAAAAAGCTTAATTAGAGAGGCCTGGATTTTCTTTGATTTTACAGGTCGCATTTTTGTCCCTTTTGGAGGTGTTGCTTGGGGGACTCGGTGTTTTATTGTACAGCCTTTCCTGAGCATTTTCACACTATTGGGCTTGCTAGGCGGGTTCCATTTCACAAGGTTCGGGGCTGACCAAAGGACAGGAAAGGTGTGAGCATTTTGGGTTTTTTCTCCAATTACGTATCAAACACTATCTTTCTTCCCTCTAAAAACCTTGGAATTAAAATAGGACTTGTATGATGTATTTTTTGTGCCCTTGGTTAAAATCAGACCTGATGAACTGTATATTAAAAAAAAAAAAAAATCACCAAAAAAGCTCTTATTTTAACTCCAGTTATGGAAAGCACACAGTAGCAATCCACACAATCCAAAATCTATTTTCATCCTTATTCCACTCACGTATCACTGTCCGTCTACGTTACAAAATAATGCAGCGTTCTTATTACAGACCAAATAGTTTGGGTTTACACAGTGAGCACAGCGTGCAGCTGTGTAAGTTAAAATAGCCGTGAGGATGCCCTGCGTTCCCTGAGAGCATAGCTCACATTCTGGATTTCTGCAGAGCAGATATCGGGAGCAGCAAAGCAGAGGAGGATGTTTGGAAGTAACTTACAAAAGCTGAGGGTTTTTTTAAATCTCCCAGAAAAATAAGGAAGGGGGAAACATAGCAACGGCAGGATTATAAAGCACCAGAAAGAAGAGGGTGAGGTTTAACCCATACAAATAACGTTCATTTCGTGGGAAATGCTGTTCTGCTTTGTCTGGGCTAAAACCAGCAGCTACCTCTTACACTTTCAAGGTTTTGTTGAGATTTGTAACTTTACCTACGGGCCATCTCCTGGCCTTACAGCAGGGAACCAGGGGAGTCATTGTAAATAATTTAGCAGCACAGCCGAGAATTTCACGCTTACAAAAGGAGTGTGAAACCTTTGGAGCCATCAGTGGGAAAGGTCTGTGTCCTGGACGATGATGTTGACTAAAAGTTGCCACCCTGTAATTATTTCTTATTTGCATTTCTCCATTGAATTACCTCCATCACAACTTTGGGGAATTGACTATAAAATCCCCCCAAAACCCTTTAAACCCCCCTCCCCCCGTCCCCCAAAACCACATCCCCAAAGGGAGGCACTTACCGCTGCCTTATAAATGTCGTCCATGGCTGGAGAGGGTGGGCGAGGGGCCGGGGGGACGTCACGGTCCCACTCTGCCGGCGCTGCCCCCACGAGCCCGGCTGATATAGGGGG
>NW_009610626.1:15341-19799 GCF_000690535.1 Cariama cristata
CCGGACCCCCAATCTGGCCCGCCGGGTGCCAGCCCCCAGCCCCGCTTCGAGGCAGCTGGAGGTTTCCTTGTGACTTTGATGTGGGAATGAGCAAGCCCTTTTAGCTGTTTTTTGGCAGGACCCTTGCTGATATACTGCTGTCCTGACGGGACATATGCCGCCATGTCACCTCCACTTCCCACGTGAAAAACCCCCCCCACCCCAGAAACCACATTAGAAAGATTATACTATACCTAATTAAATTGGGTAATACGGGAAAGGCATGCCTCCCAAAATACCCCCAACCAGCAGCAAATGTCCCCTGAGGGCAGTGGGAAGAGGGGGTGTCGGGGCCTCCTTGTCCCCTCTGCCAGCTGCCCCCAAACCCATGGGCGACACGAGGCCGGGGGCCGATGCCCTCGGAGGAGTTGACGCCGTGTGCGGGCAGGCGCCGAGATGGGGGGGATGCGTGGTCCCGATGCCGCGGCGAGGGGAAGCATGGAGGCAGATGGAGCTTTGCCTCTGTTTTCTGGGGCTGCAAAATGGGGGGATGGCTATCAGCTGTGCTTGATTTCAGGGATAATTCCTGATCCTTTAGGAAACCAGGACTCCGTTCACCCAACCAGCGAGCTGACCTGCCCCACTGCAAATGGGGAAAATCCACACTCCTGGATTTACTGTGGATTTATGCCACCATGGTGGCGAGCAAAACATGCCAAAGGCTTCCAAGTGATGACCAGCTCAGTCAGTGCAGGGAAAACCTTTTTAATCCACAGCAACCAAAGCAAAATCTCTCTTTTTGGCGATTCAGGACTCCCTCTTGTGTCCAAAGGAGCTACGGATGATTCCAGCATCTCAGGATCACAAAGTCTCACCTTCTAGCTAGCTCATACTGGCGTTAGTTAGCAAAACTGAAAATACTATGAATGCAGCTGTTAAGTTTCATCTCTTCTAAAAATCCCTCTCACTTTAATAGAGATCATGTCACATGAAAAAAACCTGCTGTCCCTATGTAACGCCTAGCCAAAGTGGTGTTAACCAGGGACCCGGGCCGGTGTCGGCACGAAGCGAGGGTGCGGGTGAGTGCAGTGCCCTGTCCCCACACATCATCCTCCCAGGTTTTGCAGTCCTGAAACATTACCTTGCTGCAGAGCCTGCTCTGAACTGCGGTACTGTGGGCCTTGATTTACCCGGGCTTCGGCTGGGCTCTGCCTCTTCTCAGCATGGGGACGGCAGATGTAACAAAAAGGGAAATAGTTGCATTTAAGGAATTAATTTCTGAAGCATGTTCGTCTTCAGAATTGGAACATATTAATATTTTGGTTGCCTTGAACATAGAAAAGGCAGAAAAAGCTGCAAAGGGAAGTAGTTATTTTGTTAAAGGGCATCGGTGCCTGTCTGTGGGTGAGGGCACAGGCTGGGATGAGGGACCTGCTGTCCCCCACCACCGAACCATCCTGGGCACCCCCATGGAGACCTCCCACTGAAGTGCTGCCCCGAGGCAAACCCCAGCCTGGGGCTGTTTTCATCCCCCTAGGAATTCCCTGTGGAGCCGGTGGGGTGGTGGCTGCTGGCCCTGGGCACTGCCAGGCACGGCAGCAGGGGGGAGGAATCGCGCCTGGCCCCCTCCCTCTGTCCCGGGAGGTGACGGCTCTGAGTCATCCCCCTGAAAACAGTCCCTGGGATGCATCAGAATATATCTAGGGCGGATGCATGGCAGGAGCTGGAGCTCTAACATTGCCTTCGAAGGGTCTTGGCCAGATTCTTGGAGCAGCTGGGATGAAATCCAGGTCGGGATGTGGAAGAAAGGGTCTCTGTCTGCTTAGAGAGGGGAAATCTGGGCTACTGCCACCATGCACACCGACATGGGAAAACCACGTTTCTGCAAATGCCCAACGTGAACAGAGACTTAGAAAACACAGGTATGCCGAGAGTGGAAGGATGAAATCCATCTGGCAGCGAGAGGTGATGTTCCTCCCTGGGAGGGAGGTGTAGGCAAGGGGCATCGTGCCAACTCCTGCCTCCCTGCTTGCTGCTTGGAGCCAAAGCTTCCAGCATCCCCTGGCTCTGCAGAGCAGTTTACTTACAAAAGAATTGGGGTTTTGAAGAAAAACTCAGAGCCTCTGCTGTGCAAAGTGCGGGGGGCTGCTACAGTAGGTATGGGGGTGTCCCGGGGAAAACCAACCCCTCCTGCTGCTTCTCTTGCCTCCCCACTCAAGACGCACGGCAGAGACGGAGGGTGGCTATCCATAGCCTGAGGAGGGCTGCCAGCACAAGTGACCCTAATCCAGGTGCACGGGCAGCTCGGCGGCACACCAGCTGTAGCTGCGGTTAGGTACGGCATGTTAGCTCGGGCTTCAGCTGCATCCCGATGTGCCGTTGCACTTGTCAATCAAACCAAAGTACCGAGACAAGCATGAAGGGTTTACCGCACTTTTTTCTCCAAAACCTTGATTCAGGTTTTCCTTTCCAAGCAGCTGTAACCCACCGCAAAACAAGCCGAGGCATCTTTCAGGTCAAATACAAGGAAATAGAAAGCAGAAGCCCAACTAAGTTGCAACTTTATTTGAGGTCAGGGGTGTTTACAGGGCTCCTCGGGCAGTCTGTCATGTGTCCGAACCGCAGCAAAATGCTCCAGCATCCTCCTTCCCTGCATGGGGCACCCTGCCCTGAGGCGGGCCAGACCCACCAACATCGAAGCTCTTTAATTTACGGCTACCTAAATCCTCCTGGGAGGGTTTTAGCTGAATGAGCCCCTGTTTGCACCCCTCCCCAGCGGCACTGCTCCTGTTGATGCATCTTTGCCCGGAGCCATGACAGGGCTGTCACACCACAGGTCACCTTGGTGCCTGCAGGCAGAAACTGCTTTAGGAAGAGGAGAAGGGTACCTATCAAAACTGACAGACATGCGAGCACTGCAAATTGTTATTTAATTAAGGAGACGAGGCATTCAGAGGAAGCTTAATTAAAGTTGCTCTTCAAAAGTACTTATTATCTCATCAAGACACTGAACTCAGCAGTAGCTCCTGCTGATGCTGGGACAGTGCTAGAAAATCCCTCTTGGGTTGCCTTTATTATATGTGTTTCTCCTTACGCACATCATCCTCTGCCTAAGTCCTGACCAAGGGAAAGCATTTTGCAGTGAAAATAAAATCAAAATGAGTTTATCCAGCTCCACTTGCAAAGGTGTGTTTGCTTATCTGCCACCCCGGTCCTGGTTGCATCTGGCAGATGCCAGCTTTGCCCACTGTAGCGTTACTCCTCTGCACCACAGCTCCCTTCTGCTGAGGACATACCTTCTGACCAGATGACTTTGAAAACCACATGTGCACCCAGGGCATTTGGCACTTCTGCTATTATTAATGATGCTACAGCGGAGCTAATTGCATCCTCCCTTAAGTAGCATAAGGAAGGACAGAGAGAGGTCACTTTTGTTTTGCTGGAAGGTGCTTTTTACCCAAACCTCCTGTGACTCCCCCTCAGGGCAACTCGGGTTCATGAGGAAAAGGCTGAGGAGCATTTGCTCGCTAGCGTTTAAGATTCTCCACTCCTGTTACAAATTCCCGGCAAGATCCCTTTAGCGTGCACAGATCTGAAACGTTTCCCCATGCTCAGTGGGACAGTGCATTGAGGTAAGCAACGTTCATCACATCGGTGAAGTCACCCCAGACAACACCCCGAGTTCACTCTGCGCTCACCCCTGAGGCCTGAGCCGAGCCCATGCAATTCTGGCCCATCAGCCCAGCTCCTCAGCTCTGTTTTTGAGGTGGCACCAGGCACGTTGGTGACAGAACCACCGCAGCGGCACCTTGGCCCAATGCGACAGGGTCCAACCTTCAGCAGCACACGGTGGCCACATCTCCACCAAGAGCTGCTCGCAGCTGGGGGAGGTGCTGCGTTGGACCGCTGCCAGCACTGTTTCCAGATGTGCTGCCACTGCTTCCAGAGCCAGGTGCTCACGAGCACAGCAGTACAGCCATACCGCTATTAGGAAGATCAGCCCTCTGCAGACAGGGACTGGCTTTGCCCGCTGCAGCTCAATCCCAAACGCCCCGTGCTAGCATCCACCTGCGTTGCCCCTTCCTGCGCTGCCAGATCTGCACCGCGCACCTTGCGCACACCAACCTGCAGCTGCCTTCAGCCACCTGGGACAGGCCTGAACCTCTCGGAGCTGCCCGCATTACAGCGCACTGCACGGCCTAGTACTGTACGGCACGGCATTGCCCAGCACTACGCTGCACAGCACAGCATTGCACGTACACCGCGTTGCGTTGCACAGCCCTGCAGTCCATTGCACTACATTGCACGTACACCCCGTTGCATTGCACAGCCCTGCAGACCATTGCACTACATTGCACAGCCCTGCAGACCACTGCACTGCACCGCACTGCATTGCACGGCGCTGTGCTGCACTGCGCACCACTGCGCACCACCACTGCATACCACTGCACACCACCACTGCATACCACTGCACACCAC
>NW_009610627.1:0-3266 GCF_000690535.1 Cariama cristata
AAGAAAAATTTAAAAAATTTAAAGAAAAAAAAAAGAAGAAAGTAAAGGGAGGTTTTCAGGTCTGGGACGTGAAGAGCGAAGCTGCGGCCGTGGGTGACCTGTGCCGCCTGCTACAGCGGGGCCAACGCCGCGTTTTGGTCAGCGGAAAATCGGTTATTAATAAGCAAAGGCCTATTGATTTTCCAACTGCGGTTTCCATCGAATAGCAAGCCAGGCGTTGCAGTCGGCGAGCGGTGAGCTGTGAAGCGGGAGCACCTCTGGCCCGGAGAAGCGGTTCGATCCGGGGCGGGAGGTACGGGGTGTTCTGGGGTCACTGCGCAAACAGAGCAGCTCCCGATTCGCAGAACATGTGGGGGTACGGTGCGTGTTTGTAGCTAACAAATCAGGGCAAATTCCCTGTTGCGCTGGGAAGCAGAATGGAAGACATGGCTTACTATTCAACTCCACATAAACCCATATTTTCGATGGATGTAGACTGGTTTCCAGTCAACTCGTAATGGACCTGGGAAACACATCGGTTTCCTCTGTCAGAATTCAGTCAGCAAAACAGCCTTCTCTTTTCTTTCTTTTTTTTAATGCAGTGGAAATATTCCTAAGGTATTCAGCGACACACCATCTTCTGATCGTTTTTCTTCTATGTATAGACCATTTGTGATGGTTCACCCAGGCAGACGTGTGCTGCTCTGGACCATACGGATTTGCCTATTTATTTTAGCTAGGTCTATAATGGAGATTTTTATCACCAGCTGCTGGGATTTGGGTCCTTTTTATGAAACCTGCCCAGAAACAGAACGTTCTGAGACCTGAAATTCTTTTGCAGTCTTTGTGCTAAAATCCCTGAGTAATATACTCAGGCACGTTGTTGAAACATATCCACGACGCAGAGCTTCTACTGACATTTACCCAGGAGCGCGTCAGCATCAGCACTGTATAAAGCTGCGTAATAGGAACAGGCCAGTGTTCTTTCATACTTTTTGGTATGAAAATAATAATTTCATGGTCTAGAAGATGCCCTGATTTGGATCTGAATTTTAACTGTCCAACGGTCAGCAGAAAGTGAAGGCTGGCTCGGGTCTATTTTAGGTACCTTTTCAATACGCACATAGTCAGTGTTGCTCTGCATTTCACTGCATCTCTCTAAAACTGATCACATCGTGGCTGTTTCCTCAGTCATGGTCCAGCAACACAACGACAGCAGCAAAGACAGGAGCTCTCACAGCTGTCATTAAGGATCACAAGTTCATTTACTCACTACTGAAACTTTTACCTGAAATAATCCAATACCGCACAACCTTTACAGGCAACTGGAAAGGAACAAAATGTCTCTTTGAAACTAGAGCTATGAAAGAATTACCCCGGACCTCAATATGAAGAGAGTGGTGCATATCTCTGATCTGGTGGTCACCATCAGGAGAACACTGGAAGGTAGGTTAGGTGTCAAAATAGCTCGTGGAAGGCAGTGTCCCCAGTGCCACAGTTACTGCTGCCGCAGTGGAGAGCGCCGTCCTGGCTTCACACAGCGTCGCTGGCATGTGCAGCCCTGCGGGAAGGAAAGACTGCTCAGCTCACGTGGTTTAAATCAGATTGGGATTAAAGCACTTTATCGATTTATTAGCAGTGCGTATTTAACCTGCAATCAGTGAACTCCGTCTTCAGGACTGAAATCTACAACACACCAGATAAACCGCAGTACTAGACACTTGCAAAGTGTTAATAAATGCCGGCAGATTTCTAAGCATGCTTCTACAGCCCCAACATTCAAGACCCCCCGCCCAGGCAGCGTGCATTGCTGGGGGTTTGTTACAACAGCATCTCTCCCTCCCTTGTAATGATAGTCTTCCTGTCTAGAATGTAGTATTTTATATTTCTAGATATGCTTATTTGTTTTCAACCTAATATTTCTGCACCTCTTCCTCTTTTTATATTTTTCTTTATTTTTTTCCTTAACTATGTTTTCAAGACAGTATTCTCCTTTTATGCGGCTCCCTTTTCCATGCAATTTCCCTGAAACGCTTTCTTCCTCTGCTGCTTTCCCATCTGTGTCAGTCCCTCTCCAGCTTGATATTACTTAATTTATTTATTTATTTATTTATTACTTCTTTATTAGAGGTTTCAGCCCTTTGGTCTCAGTCACTGCCCAAAAGCAACCAAGAGTGTTCCCGGCGGTGCTGGGGTGACAGAGCACCTTGCGCAGTCACCCTCTGGATGCTCCCCGCCGGCATCCCTGCGGCCACACCGAAGCTGATCTCAGCATCTCCTGTTAGTGTATAATAGTGCGCAATCATGTTGTGACTCTCAGTTTTCAGCTGTTTGTGTTTGACCAGGACACAGAAAAAGAAATGGCAGTTTTGGGGAACATTTTTCTCCTTTTAATTTTTTTCCCCTGAAAAACTTTAAGTGGTCCGAATTTAGCCAGCTGTGATGCTTCTCTCCAGTGGCTCCGCAGCAAAGCTTGAACAACTGTAAAATAGGGAAGTGTAGAGCAAAACAAGCAGCAGTGGTGATATTTTCAGATGTGAGAAGGTCCTTACGGCTGTAGGGGTTTAGTGTTCTCCAGCTCAGACAGTGCTGAATTGTCCCTTAGGGGAAAAAAAAACAACCAAGATGAATTAAGAATGGAAAACAATCTCTTTGGAGTCCTTTCTTAGATTTCACGTGCACTCACGTCTCCAGTTTCATAGACCGAACCAGGTGGAACTGAGCCTCGTGTCAGCTTCTTCCACCCTTTAAAAGATGCAAAATGCAAAGTCCAAATAAACCAACAAAAGTTTAGACAAGAGTCATATTTGCAAAGCTGCAAAGCGACTCCTTCACCTCGCTCGCCGCAGCCCTCCCGCTCTTGTGTTTATGCAGTACATGGAGCTTTTTAAAGCTGACATTTGGGATTTATCCCTGGAGGATTATCTCTGAAGCAGCATATCGCTTCTTAGTACTTAAGATTTTTTTTAACATCCTGCATTCATAATTCTAACACACAAATAATACTCTTGATATTAATGCATTGAAGACATTTTCTTCTGTACCTGAGGATATGTTACTACCCACAGAGATAAGTAGAATTTCATAAATATATACAAAAATCTTAACTTTTGTTATCATGACATGTCTTCAGTGCTGTAGTTGTAATAACACTTCAGAGCACAATATAGTTACTAGCTGCAAAGGAGCCAGAAGCTACCTCAGGATAAATGGACTCCATTGAGTCAAGCGTCTCTACTCACACTGAGAAAACACTGAATGTGTATATACACACACACACACACACA